>NC_051274.1:33955745-34255745 GCF_015220745.1 Sebastes umbrosus | reverse complement strand
GCCGTTTCAAACAGGAAACAACATGGCGGACTGCTCGTAAACTAACGACCAATCGTGTAACTTAATTGACTCAGTCAATCACTCTTTTACAAACTCTTTGCGTTTGTAGGGCTGGCCCCAAGCCCCTAGAAAGAGCGCCGGTCGTTGATGCCAATTTCCGTAGTGGTCAAACGGCATTACTACATCTACCGTGTCCGTCACGTGATGCCACTGGGTCCAAAAAGACTTTTTCACATAGACTTACATTGGGAAGGAGACGTCTGTTACTCAGCGGATAATTTTTTTGAGGTAAAGGAACTACCCAGTATGAACACTCGAATAGCCCTTATTTAAATCATTAGATCCTAAAAATTGTAAAACGCACTAATAGCCGAATCCAGAGTTATTTCCCAATGGACCCAATGGACCCAATGGACCCAATGGACCCAATGGATGCAGAAGATCACCGAATGATCCAGGTACTCTATCTCATTATCCAGGTACTTTATCTCTCGGCAGTCGAGCCATTTTGGCTTCATGCGCCACTGAGCAACTCTCATAGGAATGAACGGGAGCTACAGCGCTGTATCCAGTTCTCTTTATACATCCATGGCTGGCCCTCTGCGGTCCAGCCAAAAACATTATTTGCAGTCACTAACACACGGTTACTCATCATGTGACAGGAAGACACTGTCAATATTTGCTTGTCTTCACAGTGTTCACAACTTGTTCTGAGGTCAAAGTCTTCTTGAATCACCACATGACACAGGGTCACCTTTCAAGAGGGCAATGGAAAAGTCAAGTTTGGTCATATTGTTGTTCCGACTGCTGATTATTTACCGTGTGTACGTGCATGTCACGACCCTATTGTGCAGAGTAGCAGGGGGGAGAAATGACGAGGCCATCTGTGTTTTCACGGCCTACAGATTTTTCTCAGAAAACCATGGTATGATGTCGCTTAGTTTGCCCACAACATAGCTCAGAGTCCTGAGGCATGACAAAGTCAATCTTCCTTTTTCCCTCCCCTCTATCTCTCCTCTCACTCCCACCCTCCTCCCTTTCCTTCTCTCACCTTACTTACTCCCGCTCCATCATTTCCTGTTGAGTCACCAGCACAGCCAGACTGCACCGTGTTTTACAGTTTACTGCTCCCCCTGCTTTCCTCCTCCACTTCCTTGTTCATCGATGACTGTGTTGTACGAGAGGATAACGCAGTGTGACATTATTATAGCCCTCCAGCAGATATTACTGAATTGAAAGCAGGTAGGAGTCCGAGAAAAAAAGGTCAAAGCAGACGTAGGAGTCTCTTCCTGGCAACATGACTGATTCATGCCGTAAATGACTCGGAGGATCACAGGATTATCAGCTCTGCAGAAAATATCACTCGCCACAGCATGTCATCAGTTTATATCATTACTGGAAAAAATAAGAGCTGCAGGGTAAAAAGTGAAATGAAAGATCCAGTGAGAAAAAAACAGAATCAACGAATATATTAAAACATAAATCTTTACATAACCTTTCAGTAAAGTTGAAACACCTCTATGGAAATATTGCTATTGGCTATTTACAGCCGTTTCCTAGTAAAATGGGAGGAAGTGATGCTGTGGTGAGGCAAGGCGCCGCGTTAACGTAGGCAGTGCGTGCCTGTGTGTGAGGGAGGGTTGAGGGCAGGGCTCTGAGAAACGAAAGGGCTCTGTGGTGGACTGGTTGAGTCATTCAGAAATGCAGCTGCTGACTCAGTTTACAAACTTGTCTCCAAGAGCACATCGCCAGTCTATCTGGCATATTGTGTGTGTGTGTGTGTGTGTGTGTGTGTGTGTGTGTGTGTGTGATCTGTACCTGTTAGGACAAAACCTCTTCATAGAGACAGGATAAGGGAACTCCTCCTGATTGATTACTCTGAAAAAGAGAACATTTAGAGAGAAGTTAACGTTATTAATTTAGGTTTCATTCCATCATAAACTATATGCTTGTGGTTTGTTCAGGGAACCGCTCAAAGAATTTCCAAGCAGATTACATCAAATGGAAAATGAAGCTTTGCCCGAGGGAGTGCCTGTGCACACCGCTGCTGTAATCCCATGCTGGCGGCAGGTCAAACAGTTTCTGTGATTCAATCATTTCGTCATTTCTTCAGTTTTCTTTACACACCCTTCTTGCCACAGTAGTCTTATAACTATGTCAGTCCAACCATCAACACAACGCGAACCATCTGGGAGAATGGACTCTGAGACACACTCCAGTATTAGTCATCCTGGATGTGTTGCAAGGTCCAAGAATGGCGTGCTGTTGTTGACATAATTGTGTTCTGGGGGTAGTTAGGAAGGACACCTCCCTCCATGATGGAATGTGATTTCCTGATAAAAATGTGGAGCTGTTGATGCAATGTGAGTAATACTGTACTGTAATACTGAACAAGCTCCCAGAAAACTGCAGGACCGCTCCAACTCTTAGTTCTTTTAAATCAAAACTTCAAACTTTCCTGTTTGCTGCTGCTGCCTTTTATTAAACCAGATAATGATCTTATATACTGCACTAGAGCTTTTACTCTTGTGTGTTATATTCTATTTTAGCTTCTATCCTATAGCTTTTATTTGTAGCTTGTTTTTATTTTCTAATCTTTAATGTTTTTATTTCTTTATAACTGTTTTAATTATGTCCTAATGTTCTTTTGCACTTAGTCGCAATGTTCTTGAATGTTTATGTAAAGCACTTTGAATTGCCCTGTTGCTGAAATATGCTCTACAAATAAAGCTGCCTTGCCTTGCCTTGCCTACTGTAGAAGACTGCGTGAACAGTGATTACCTGTTCAGCTTTACTTGCTTATTTATTACAATAAAACTGATGGTTATAAAACAAAAAGCATGATGATGGTGAAAACTATGAGCAGCATTTGCTTCCGGAAAGATACCTGCAGGCATCTTCTGCTTCAGCAAGTTTAGACAACAGCTGAATCCCACAAGGAGGAAAGTTATTTTTTACGATACTGATTGTTGTAGCAAATTCAGAGCATCCTTCACTAACTTTTAAATGCTTTCAGTAAAAAAACTAAACGACACAAGACTCTACGACAAACGGTTCATGAGTTATGAAAGGGGGCGGGGCTAACATCTTGGGTCGGGGCTATGAGTATATTTTTGCATGTAAATGTCCTCAGGACTGGACCCTCATCATGCCTGAGAAATTTGGGGCAGATCGGACTATGTACAGTCGAGTTACAACAACTTCCTATTTCATGGCGAATGGCTCAAAAAGGCCGCCACGCCACAGTTAGGTCGTTCAGTGAAAACTCACCATTTTTATACGTTTTCATCCTCAAGGTCTTAAGATGGTTCTGATCAAATTTCAAGTCGATCTGATTAAATCTGTAGGAGTTCGTTAAAGTACACGGCCTATAAAACGCCAAAAATGGGCGAAAATCGCACATACAATTCAAGATGGCTGACTTCCTGTTGAGTTTTGGGCACACCTCCAAGAGGCTTTTTTCTGCGTCTCCACATGATACATCTGTCTGCCAAATTTCATACATGTAGGTGAAACCAGAGCAAGGGGCTCATTTTGTCCAATTTTCCTAGCCCGAATTTTCCAAGCCCGAGACCCTTAAAATACTTAAAGTGTGCCAAGTTTAACAACTTTTTGAGATGCTAAGGTCGTCAAGAAGGTGATTCATTTGGGAGAATAATAAGAAACACTTGAGTTTCAATAGAGCCTTCGCTGGCTCCACGGTGCTGCTGCTCGGGCCCTGATGACTGTCTATCTGCAGTGATAGTCGTAAACACCGCCACCTGCTGGTGTCTGCAAAACTGGCCCCATGTTTGTGACACGTGTTATCCTAGCTATGAACTGCTATTAAGTTTCATTCATTATTGATTTATTTTATTGTACTTCATTCGGTTTGTCTCTGATGTAAACCAGCTAGTTAACTAGCTAACTAACTAACTAACTAACTAGTGTAACGTTAACTGTTAACGTCTCAGCACATTGATAACGTTGGCTAACTAAGACACGGTAGTTAACGGTAGATAACGGTAGCTAACGGTCGCTAACGGTAGTTAACGGTCGCTAACGGTAGCTAACGGCAGTTAACGGTAGATAACGGTAGATAACGGTAGTTAACGGTCGCTAACGGTAGCTAACGGCAGTTAACGGTAGTTAACGGTCGCTAACGGTAGCTAACGGTAATTAACGGTAGCTAACGGTAGCTAACGGTAGTCAACGGTAGCTAACTGTAGATAACGGTAGCTAACGGTAGTTAACGGTAGCTAACGGCAGTTAACGGTAGCTAACGGTAGTTAACGGTAGCTAACGGTAGTTAACGGTAGCTAACGGCAGTTAACGGTAGCTAACGGTAGTTAACGGTAGCTAACGGTAGATGGAATTCAAATAATAACGGCTAACGGTTATAGTTGTTGCTACTGGAGACTAACTCACCTTTCTAACTAAATTAAAGTTGATGGTTTATTTATCCAACATAGTCGGTAAACACACTTTGAAACATCTTGGTCTCCATCTGACGGTAAATCACTCTGACCTGTATATGTAACTGTCTTTAACTATAACGCAGTTAACTTAGCGATAGCTTTAACTATCTAACTTAACGTAGAGTTAGCTTTAACTATCTAACTTAACGTTGAGTTAGCTTTAACTATAACGCAGTTAACTTAGCGATAGCTTTAACTATCTAACTTAACGTAGAGTTAGCTTTAACTATAACGCAGTTAAGCAGAGTTAGAGCTGAGGAGACTAACCAGTTCAGTCATGTTATCTACTATAGCTGGTTAAATAATGCTAACGATAACTCAGTTAGCTAGTTAATGTTAACTATCTCAATCTGATGTTAACTACCTGAGATTAAACATGTTTACCTTGTTAACACTGAGTATTTGTGGTAATATACTAAAACGTGTATATTATTTTAACTAGCGTTAATGCAGCATTATGTATCTATGGCTAAAGTAGCAACCAGTGTTAGATAGGCTAATGCTAGTTAGCGTTATGTTAGATAGGCTAATGCTAGTTAGCGTTATGTTAGATAGGTTAATGTTAGTTAGCGTTATGTTAGATAGGCTAATGCTAGTTAGCGTTATGTTAGATAGGTTAATGTTATATGCTGTAAATGTCCCTTTGTTGTCACATAATGTTCAACTTGGTATTAATCTGTTAACGTTAGCGCAGGGCGCAGCGACCTTTACTATCAAAAGAGACATTTTAGGCAAAAAAAATAATTCTGTCTGGAGCCGCAAAACATTATACAGCTTATACACAGTTTATAGTCTAAGTATATAGTATATCAGTCTAATGCAGTGGGGACCAGAGACAATGTACTACAGAGTATTAGGACCACATGGAGGGAAAAAACATATGAGAATTACAGAATAAAGTCAGAATATTACGAGAATAAAGTCATAATTTAAGGAGAAAAAAAGAAAATAACACGTACAACTACTACTTTATAATATTATGACTTTATTCTCATAATACTGACTTTTTTCTCCTAAACTTCTTACTTTATTCTTGTAATATTATGACTTTATTCTTGTAATATTATGACTTGATTCTTGTAATACTATGACTTTATTCTTGTAATACTATGACTTTATTCTTGTAATACTATGACTTTATTCTTGTAATATTATGACTTTATTCTCGTAATATTATGACTTGATTCTTGTAATATTATGACTTTATTCTCGTAATATTATGACTTGATTCTTGTAATACTATGACTTTATTCTTGTAATACTATGACTTTATTCTTGTAATATTATGACTTTATTCTCTAAATCTCAGATTAATTTTTTTTCCTCAATGTGGCCCTAATACTCCGTCGTACTATAGACCTACAACAATGACAATAAAAATGAAAATGTAAACAAAAAACAGTTATTCATTTCCATTTTTTAAAATGCACAGAGAGCCACTGGAGAGGAGCTGAAGAGAGGCAGGTTGCTGACCTCTGGGTTAAAGCTTTATTGTTGTTTTATTCTTCAGGTGGACCATAACGTGATTCAACATGAGTCGATCATCTGCTGTCAGAAGTCAAGTACCACTGAATGTTTGTAAGTTATGCATTAACTACTACATCAGGCTACCCAGACTCTAGGTAGAGTTAAATACCAGTCTGAACCAATAACAAATGTAGCTACAGCTGCATTTTTGTGTACAAACATGTTACTTGAGGGCTGTTTCACATTATAAATAATAATTTGCTTGATTCACAATAATCTGATGAGCCAACTGTTAGGTATCTCTCACACCAATGATAGAAAATGCCTCCTTTCTATGACCCAAATTAAACATATAGCTAATTGATTGAACAGTAACTTTGATGATTATGAAATGGGACATAGCTTCAACATATATTTTGAATGCAGCTGAAACAGACCTGAACAAACTGCAGCTGCAGTATCGCAGAGCTGAGGAAGCCAAGCGGGAATATACTAAGAAAACCCAAAACCTCATCTTAAGAGACGAGTAAGTGGCTTCTTTTATCTTTTGCCAGATCCAGAGACATTTTACAGAGATTCAAGGATGTTTTGAGCCTCCGTAAATACCATCATCTTTAATAAAGTGTGTTTTTAGTCATTGAATTTAATCACCCAAGACAGAAGCAAACTATGCCAGTCTAGGATGCCTTGTAGATCCTAAGTAGTAAGAGTATGAAGTAAAAACAACAGCTAATACTCAAAATAATTAGATTTATGTAGCTTTTAAAGGCATTTCTATGTTTTCGTGTGTGCCTGAGGCGTAACTTGTTATATCCTCTGCATGTTTCACAGGTTTTTTCCAAACATTGTGTGTATTTATGTGTTTGTGTGTTCAGACGAGAGATCCAGAGGCTCCAGGATGAACGTGAAGAGCTTTTACGCGGTCTCAGAGTCTCTCAGAGTCATTTTAAACGTTGGACTGATGCTTGCGTTGCTCAAGACCTTACTGCCATGTTGGCCTGCGGAGACAGAATAGATGTGGAGCTTGACGCAGAAAAAGCCAAAGTGGCATCTTTGGAAGATCAGGTGAATAGTGTTTTCTCATGGACCAATCACAGAATGCCACACAGTGTATTTCCCTTGTTTTTCTTACCGCAGGTGCCCCTATTTGTTTGCTTTGTTTTCAGATTTTAGAATGGGAGAGGAAGTTGGCAGGAAAGAAGGCTCGTGGGGAAACTACACATAACTTACTGAAAAACATTCGCCATATAGAAAACAAACTGGACAAGGTTAGTGTTACACAGAGAATTAACTTTACCATAAATTAGAATTAGATTTGCACCCACTTCGTATTTGTGACACCTGTTACTAGTAAACATAAACATTACTTTAAGGTATTTTTCTATTCTAGGATCGCAAATGCTTCAATAAGATGATGAGCAGAAATGGAGAGTTGAGGGAGGAGCTGAAGGTACTGCAGATAGAGAAGAAACAGTTCCTACATGTTCAATCTTGTCTGGAAAAGGTACGATCACTTAACATCAGTCAGTTCTTAAATTAGCATTTTGCTGTTGCTACTTCCTGCCGATATTTAGCAACTGGGGGAATACCAAGGAAGAGGTGCCAGAGAGTTAACTCTGTATTATCTCATCCAGGAGCTGCAGGCAACTCACAAGGATATTTGTAACCTGATGACTAAATGCTCTAAAGCCTTCGATGACAGGTAAGCCACTCTGCAGAACTCTAAGTCTAGTTGCATTTCTTGTCACAGTTGTTAGGTTAGAGTGCATATTCATATTTTTACTTATCAGGCACAGGAAAGAAGATTAATTTATTTTGACAGTGACTAATGTGCTTACAAAGAAGCAGTTGAATGTATCTGCTTACTTTTTACCATAGCTAACATCTTAGATTCATGAAGATGAAGTACATACACAATGTATAACTGTCCAGTTTGTTGTACTGTATATTTATGGCTACACCTAGTGTGAAGATCCGTGACAGAAAGAGGATGCTGGTGGATCAGAATGCTAAGGACATGGCTCTGTGCATCAAAGAGATGAGCAACCTGGAACGAGAAATGTATCATTACTGCAACTCTGTGGTTTTCCTGGACATAAAGGCTGTGGCACGCACCAGCCAGGATGTCGACCACAGAAAAGGTAATCTCTGTAAACAGATTCTGCAGTCACATGACAATCTGTAGGCAATGGGACAAGATTTTGGCATTGGAAGTGGTTCTGGTTTCCGTTTGTTGTCCGAGTAGTAAGTAAGTAAGTAAAACTTTATTTGTAAAGCACCTTTTAAAACATGCCGTTACAAAGTGCTTCACACCAAATAAAACATCGAACAGTGAGAGAAACCATTATTAGTATTGACCAATCATGTTTGAGCAGGCTTTGGTTGAATGCAGGTAAACGAGGGCTGTCCTGAATACCATTTTTTGGGCTTTAAAGCTTTGATGAGAAGTATTCGGAGGTATTCGGAGGTATTGGAAGCTTCGCAGCATAGCAGGCTGACATGTTCCTCTGTCTGTCTCTATCTCCCTCTACTGTACACACACGCACTTCTCAGCGATATCCGTCTGAGAATAGCTAATAATACTTAATGTGTGGGATTATTCCTTATTTCATTGGCCATTTGGGGATTTATACATAATTACATACTTTTATATATACATTAAAAAACCAACAATAAAAAAAAACAAAAAAACAAAGCAGTCAAATACTGATTTGGAAATCGATTACCATGGCAACGGTCGAAGCTTTGAAGCATTCGGGTCAGCCCTAACAGTCCCTGTTGAGAGCAAGTAAAAAAAATAAATATAAAAACATAATTCAAAGTGATAAACATTATATTAACATTCAATCACCGCATAGAGCTCTGATTGGTCAGTAGGCGGTGCTTTTATACGAGTTGATCTCTTATCTGGAACATAACCCGCTCCGGAGCCGGTTAGCTGTTCAGCATCAGTTACCATGGCGATCTGGAGCAGGTTAGCTGTTCAGCATCAGTTACCATGGTGATCTGGAGCAGGTTAGCTGTTCAGCATCAGTTACCATGGTGATCTGGAGGAGGTTAGCTGTTCAGCATCAGTTACCATGGTGATCTGGAGCAGGTTAGCTGTTCAGCATCAGTTACCATGGCAATCTACCCCGGTAAGAAGTGATCCACCTTCGTAGAACGGAAAGCCCTGAAGGGTTAACCCTGAAGTTACCTCGCTAACCCCAAATCCTGCTTCGTAGTACAGGCCTCTGGTCAGCGTATGTGTTGACTTCTAATCAAATGAACTAGTGACACCTTGTGTTTAAAAGATGTTACTGCTTGACTAATTAATGCCTGACAAAGAGAAAAATAGAAGGTTTTTCTGTTGAGAGCACAACAGTTTGAATACACACACATACAATTAAGTGTTTATATCTTATATTACAATATTACTGCAATATTTCTGTGATTTCAGTCGTGCTGAGCTATTCTTTGAATTTTCTTTATCTAATCATTTTGAATTAATATGCCATTTTAAATGATATACACCTTTAGTAAGTCAGTAATAAGCTGAATAAGGAGACATTCATCAATACAAGTCCATGGGGGGTAGCTCTGTAACCCAAGACTAATTTCCCCCCCAAAAAAGTGCTGTACATCATTCCTTATAGTATATACAGCAACTCTGGTGCAAGATTCACCCATCGGGTATGATAGATAAAGTAAGGACCTTGCAGTGTGTGAGTTCCACTTCAGTTTCACTTCATTTGTCCCCACAGTGGAGCCCAAGAATTTGGAGTCTGAGGAATTGGGAGCGGAAGAGTTTGAGGATGCGATCAAAAAGATCCTCACAAAGACAGAAGAAAGCGACCTGGAGACACTGGTCAGGAACTTCATACAAAGTAAGTCCCCATTAAAAATGACCGAGGCAATGGAAATTGTGCATTTTTAATCAGCAATCAAAATATGTTGTGATCTATTTCTTTTATTAGTGGAGGAGCAGAGCTACACTTTACTGAAATTTGTCAACTATCAGCACAATGAAGCAGAGAGCATTCAAAGGCAGATCTCTCAGGTTGGTGTGTGTTGAAGAGAAAGGGAGAGAGATAAAGAAGGGAAACAAATGTAATGCAGTTGTACGCTGTCTTCCGTTATGTCTTGGACTGTAAGCTTTGCGATGAGAGGGAGATCGTAGTGGCTGAGGAGCAGCGGCAGCAGGAGCAGCATCGGGCTTTGCAGAAGAAAGTTTCCATCAAGCGAGAGGAAACGGAGCAGCAGCTGGCAGGTTATCAGAAGCGTGCCGAGGTCATCGAAAAGCTCCTCGATCAGCTCAAAAAAGGTACAGCAAGATATAGCATATACGCTATATGAATGTCTAGTCCAGGGGTCAGCAACCTTTACTGTCAAAAGAGCCATTTTAAGCAAAAAAAACCCCAAAAAACAAATCTGTCTGGAGCTGCAAAACATTTGAGCATTGTGATGAAGGTAACACAAAAAAATATATTTTTAGAATAAAATCATAACTTTACGAGAAAAAAGAAAATAACACGTTAAATTACTACTTTATAATATTATGACTTTATTCTCATAATATTAAGACTTTTTCTCATAAAGTTATGACTTTGTTCTCGGAATATGACTTTTTTCTCAGAAAGTTATGACTTTATTCTCGAATAATATTAGTTCATCCGAAATAAAGGCCCCTTATTGGTGGAATTTCCTGGTTCTCTGCCCCTGATTCTGGTTGCCTCATGTCCGAAGTCTAAATATCCCTCCCCACTTTGGTCACATAAACAGAGGCAAGAAGCGCTTGTGTTGTTAAATTCACGTAAATCTGCTCTGTGTTGAGCAGCAACAGTAGATGTAATCTTGACAGCAGAACCAGCAAGAGCACCTGTCATCAGATATAGCCGTGTTTCCCCAAACTTTTTTCTGGAGACTTTTTAAAAATGACAAACCATCTCGACCCAATTCACAATAGACCTTATCTATAAATCATGAGAAGAGTGAATTTGTGCGTAAATGAACGTTCCTGACTGCCATTTCTGCATCACTTCATATTATCTTGAATAGGTGAACAAGCCATTTCAAAGGGAGACCTTTGATAAATCACAACATGTGTTATTGAAAACATATACACATGATAAATGAGACCAAATAAAAGCATTTAGTTGGAGTTAACAGGCTCTCATTTTTTTTCTCTCATCAGTAAAACAAACAGGATGTACACTAGCCTTTCATATTAGATTCAACGTTCAGCTACTGTTATCAGAGCAATATGAAGATTCAGGCTCCTTCATGTGGCTCATAGTGCAGATATAAATGTTGATTAAAAGACTCTGGAAGAAATTCTGCAATAAAAATCTCCCGCGACCCTCCGGTGGGTCCCGACCCAGACTTTGGGAATGACTGAGCTATAGTATACATGAATAAGTATAGACAAGTATAGTAAATAGTTAATAACCTGGTAGACAATGAAAGTTTCTTCTTACAGTGGAAGATCGAATAAGTGTAATAACATCAGTCTTGTAGAAGTATTGTAATTTTTGTTGTTATATCTCACTTACTTGTACTAGGTGTTGGATCATTGCTTCAGATCAGCTACGGCAGCTCTGTGACTTGTGACCAGTTGGGCTCCTCTGATGGCGTCCATGATGAAATCATCATCGAGTACCTGAGGAGGGTGGAGAGCCGAGTCATCGAGCTCCTCACTCTGCAGTCCTTCCTTCACTACCAGGAGAGCCCTAACCAGTGGGTATGTGGACATGAAACACCACCTACTAGAGCCTCTGAAGGACAGTAAAGTCAGTCGGGATCGCCCGCCATGGCCATGGGGGTCTCTTAGCAACCTCTTTTTTGTGAAAATGGAATATGGGAGCTTAAAAACTGATGTAAAATGCCTATCACATAATAAATATCCTTTCTCTCCTCCAGGACACTGACAGTCTCGGCCGCATTGCTGGGAAGCTCCTGGGAATAACCCCCCCAGCTGCCAACCTCACCACTGCTGCTGTCGCCACTCCTGCACCTACGTAGGTGTTTCTATTTCATCTTGATAAGTCTGCAGGTATCAGACATGACGCTCAAAGATCAATCATACAGAATAATCAGTCACAGGCAGACTCTTAGCGATACCATAATCATTAATCAACCTCTTGGTAGCTTTTTGGTTTGATGTACGCTTGAAAATAAACTGCACGTGTGTGATGTCTGTGATCATCAGCGACGACCAGGACAAGGTGGAGTCGGTGCTGCTGGAGGCATCGGAGCCAACGAGTAGAAAGGATCTCCTGAAACTGATCGAGAATGAGATGTCCTGGCCGAAAAGAAGAGAAAGTTTTCTTTTTGTTACCCCTCAGAACCGGAGGAAAGGGAATAGCGACTTACCTGATCTTAACGGTTGATTCTGCTCCTCAGAGCTGCCATGAGCTACTGGAAACAAGTCTGTGCTGAGCTTTTACATTTCCTTAAAGCTGTATTATACTGTATGATTTTTAGTGATTGTTTAGATGGACGTAATATGATCTGAAGCTTCAATATATCTGTTATTGACTTAAAAGAAATGTGAGAGCTAATGGCATATTTATGTATATTGTATATTAATGCATATGTGTTCACAGTCAGCGGTACTTATTTATTTTAGTTGTTTAATGTATTATTCTCTCCATAGCTCAGTAGTATTTGGATATCACCATGAAACTTCCCCAGTTGATAACTTACATTAAGACACATTTTTTTTTTGTATTAAAAGTTTTCTGAAAATGTATTTTTAAATATGCAAATGAGGCATTATCTTATCAAATCTGTGCTAATTTGCACACATTTTCAGAACAGAAATCTGAACATTGGATAAAGCCAGGTTGTTTCATTTTGTTGACATATTGCAGTCAAAAGATTTTAGACAAGATTTTGAATATCAATTTTTATAACTCTGTCAACAGCCATAAAAAAACATTTCCGCCATGTTTTTAGGTTTAAAATATAATATAAATCAGACTGTGAATGATATTTGAACAAACCCCTGAGTAAAAACCTTCAGGATATCGATAGGAATGAAACTGGGAAGTTTGGTGGATGTAAGCTGCTGAAGTGGAGATTTCTGAGAAAAAACTCATTTAAAGAAATCAGCCTTTGAAGATATGTATTGTATAATTTCTTACATTTAGCAAGACACTACAGGTGAAAAGGGTAAACATGTCTAACTAATACTGTAGATATCACCATGAAACTTCCACACTTGATTATTTACATTAAGACAATTATTTTTCATATCACAAGTTCTCTGATATTTAATGTTTAAATATGCAAATGAGGCGTTATCTAATGCTAACTTTTGGTGAATTTAGGAGAAATCTACAGACGCAAATATACAAAGTAATAAAATAAACACCTAAATGTGTATTTTGGATGTTTTCTTTCCACTAGTCTGAAAAAAAAACATGTTATGGAAACAAAATAGCCCAAAACGTCAAAGTTGACCAGTGCATGAACGATGATGTTTTCTGCCCGTAGTGTCTCCTCTCTGAGGATTCAACGCTGTTCAGAGTGACAGATCAACTGACAACAAACTGGTCAGCACTCATGAATATCCTGAGATATATTCTGCACACGAGTCCTATTGTGTGTGGTAGATAGATGATGGATAGATAGTAAGTGGGACGACATTAAGAGCAAACGACAATTCAAAGACAATTTAAATCACACAGATTTTACTAGAAATTAAAAAAAAAATACTTTACATGAACACTTCTTAATCAACAAATGATAACAATGTGACACAATGAACAACAACGTTCTTGGCGTAGTACTTCTAATGGAATTAGTCTATTGAGCACAATCTAGCTTGTTATTATGAAACATTTAGGCCCCCAACCTAACCCCCAACAGGCACAACTACACCACACTGTCAACCATCATACCACATTTGAAGCTCCTAAGTTAAATAGTTTCCGAGGTCTGCTCTGGAAACAAGGACAGACTAAGTTGTTGCGGGAGTATAAAAACAGGTTCACTCTCACACACAAACACACAGTATTAAAATCCCTGAGCAATATCAACTAAATCATTACAATTCATAATTTGGCCGTCAGTTTAGCTGATTGGTTTAACTTCAAAGAGTGAACAGCCAGAGTCAGCTGATGAGTAAAGGCGAGAGAGAGAGAGAGAGAGAGAGCTTCATTATAGTGTTTGATTTTTAAGGTGAAATAATTTTCATGTGTTTTTCAGTCGTCTAGCTCCTCCCAATGTCACCACAGTACACCACCCTGCTCTCCAGCCGCGAGCGCTCCGCTTCAAACACAAGCAAATGGCTCAGCAGCGTCTCCTTGGGACCCGAGCGGATCAGGGATGGATCATTGTTCTATGTTGAGAAACACACACACACACACACACACACACACACACTCAACCATCGCAGTCAGCGTTTCCAAGTCCTACACATGAACTTAGTGCCTCCTCAACAGGTACAGTGAATATTCTTAATGTTTCAAATCAACGCTGTTCATATACTGCAACAACAGAAACTAGTATTTAGAAGTACTCACTGCCACAGCAGAAACGAAGGCATCCATAAGGTGGTAGTCTGCTCCACCGTGTCCAATCATGCCAAAGTGCCTGGGGGTGTCATCGTGTGGCTTGTGCTTTGTGGTTCTTTGGGTCAGAAAGTCAAACACACGTATCTCATGGCCGTCACATGACAGCTCCCCCTGAGAAGAAGACGTTACATAGGTATTATTTAACTGATGCGAGGCCACATGTATCACTATATGATTTTGTTTGGTCATACCATGATACAGTAACTTAAATTTGGTTTTAATAATTACATTACAGTTAACCTATTTCTTCCTGCAACTGAAGTTTTGAAATTTCCTTTGTTATAAATGTTCTCTGGCGAGCACAAATGTGAAGACATTTTTTTAAAAATCGGTCAAACCGTTGACTGAAAAGTGAGTTTTCATACCATAGCTAATCTACGACGGATTATTAGGGCCACATGGAGGGAAAAAAAATCTAGAAAAAAGTTGTAATTTAATGAGAATAAAGTCATAACTCAACAAGAAAAAAAGTCATAATATTACGAGAATAAAGTCATACTACTTAAGGAAAAAAAAAATCGTAATATTACAAAAATAAAGTCACAACTTTACGAGAAAAAAAGTCATAACTTTACAAGAAAAAAGTCTTAATATTATGAGAATAAAGTCATAACTTTACGAGAAAAAAGTCTTAATTTTAAGAGAATAAAGTCGTAATATTAAGAGAATAAAGTCACAACTTTACGAGAAATAAAGTCATAACTTTACGAGAATAAAGTAATTTCCTCCTCCACTAAAGAGTCAGTTTCTCCATCAGGTCCGTGTGGTTCTTTCTTCAGAATAAACACAGTTTATCTTTTCCAGGTCCTGATACTGATGATAATGTGGTACTGATGTACCAAAAGATGAAGGATTTGATTATTTGTGAAAAGTATAACTTCACAAGATGCTCCACGTTCCTCATTTTCACACTATTTCCCCTCTAAAATAACACGTAAAATTACTACTTTATAAACTTCTGTCTTTATTCTCGTAATATTATGACGTTATTCTCCAAATTATTTATTTTTCCCTAAATGTTTCCCTAATACTCTGTTGCACCTTCCTGTCCTACCTTCCTGTCCTACCTTGCTGTCCTACAGTACCTTCTTGTCCTACCTTCCTGTCCTACCTTACCGTCCTACCTTCCTGTCCTACCTTCCTGTCCTACCTTGCTGTCCTACCTTCCTGTCCTACAGTACCTTCTTGTCCTACCTTCCTGTCCTACCTTACCGTCCTACCTTCCTGTCCTACCTTCCTGTCCTACCTTCCTGTCCTACAGTACCTTCTTGTCCTACCTTCCTGTCCTACCTTACCGTCCTACCTTCCTGTCCTACCTTCCTGTCCTACCTTCCTGTCCTACCTTGCTGTCCTACAGTACCTTCTTGTCCTACCTTCCTGTCCTACCTTACCGTCCTACCTTCCTGTCCTACCTTGCTGTCCTACCTTCCTGTCCTACCTTGCTGTCCTACAGTACCTTCCTGTCCTACCTTGCTGTCCTACCTTGCTGTCCTACCTTGCTGTCCTACCTTGCTGCCAAAGATGGTTGTCTTTCGGTTGCATATCTCCTCGGAGAACGCCACCATGGTGAAGGCTGCCGTCAGACCCCCTTCAAACTCCATGTTCACAACCTGGACCAACAGAACAGATAACAACCAGATACCAGATTAGGGCAGACTGAAAGTATTCTGATCCTACCGTATATTTTGACCTTATAATTTATATCACCATGGATACTGGTACGTCCAGGTTTTATTTAAGCAGCAACAAACCTTAATGGTACAGTACGTTGTGGCGTGGAGACTAAGAGTGTGTGTGTGTGTGTTATAGAGCCGGTGTTTTTTAACCTGGTTACTGCAGACGTCGTTGTCACACTCGTAGACACAGCGGCCGTACGGTCCGGTCCTCAGGGCCTCGGTCACTGACTCGATGTCGGGGAACGAGTTCGGACATATGACGGATACAGGCCAACCAGTGTGACCCTAACACACACACACACACACACACACACACACACACACACACACACATAGATATGAAATCATGTATAGCAAGTTGAATGTTATGTTCACAGATTGTAAAGTATAATAGATAATAATTGGTGAAAGTAATGTGTTGAAGTGTTAACCCGTTTCACTCTGTCCAGGTAGATTTTGCATGCTGAGTAAGGACAGTCTCCTTCTATTGAACAATCCAGGCAGCGGCTTCCAGCACCTGTTGGCTGATAGAAACACGAGCAAAGTCATATTCATGCTTAGTTTAGACATTTCTGTTTGCAATAATGCAGAAATGTAAGATAACAATCGGATATTACTACTCAGAGTCCTACTTTTAATAGCTAGGAAGATGATTACAGTCTCCTGGTTGAGGCCGCAGCCCCCCCCCCCTAACAAAAAAAGGACAGATGTATTCTTAACTAAGTGGTCCCCAATAACTTAATTTTTCTTAATTGATGTGAACTCAATGAATATGTAACAACCTGGGGATTTTAATTTTTTTGTCTTCTATTCATCTTTGTTATTATTTATTTATTTATTTACTTTTTTATTGTGATTTATTATCTCTATTTACTTTGTTTCTTTTTATTTTATTTTTTCTTTATTTATCATTATTCCTACTCTATTTTTTTATTCTTTTATTTCTATTTTCTAACTTTATCTCTCATTTTTATTTATTTATCTATTTATTTATTCTTTTTCAATTCCTTTTCTATACTTATCTTCTCTTCTCTCCTATTTTAAAGTATAAATAAACATGTTATTTTTCCTCTCTGTACATTTATGTATTCTCTGGGCCAATGGACAAAAAATATGACTCATTTCCTACTTAATGGAACAATGTGTGGACATTGAGGGGATGCCGACGGACGTACTGCCTCCTAAGGACACTTTTGACCCTGTTGTGTATTTAAAACATGTGACTGTGCTGCTTAACGACACAAAACCTCTGCAACGCTGAAAGGGATTTAAGAGCTATTATGTTACATGCTGTTTTACAAAACATTTAGAGCTCTACAATAAAAAGGAAAAGAAAAATATGATCACAGAAACAGTTTGTTCGTATCTGTACTGGTTTCTTTGGTGATAGAGATGATTTCTTTGTGTTTGGCCACATAATGTGAAGAGACCACAGACCTTGCTTTCTTTTCCGAAGTGGCTGACGGATCCAAATGATGACACTTTCACACACCTGCCAAGAAACAAACAGCAAAGTTAATGATTCATCTCAGAAAGGACAGAAGGACCTCACAGGAAACGACCTCGTCCAGCTGAAAACACAGACAGAGACTGAGGTCCAACAACAGTGTTAAAGGAACCGTGTGTAACATTTCAGGGGAGCAGAAATGGAATATAATTATTCATAATTAGTGTATAATCACCTGACAATAAGAATCGTTGTGTTTTCGTTAGCTTAGAATGAGACGTTTATATCTACATATGGAGCGGGTCCTCTTCATGTTGCTCCTCCATGTTTCTACATTAGCCCAGAACGGACAAACCAAACTCTGGCTCTAGAGAGAGACTTTCACGTTTCTACGTTACCTGAAGGCCACCGGGGCGTTTAGACGGAGCTCCTGAGGCCATGCTACTTTCAGATTATGCTAGCTTTCCAACATCGTCGACCCTATCTTTAACATTTTCTTGTTTAGTATATTCCTTTTTTGTGTAATTGGTTTATGAATTAGGTAACACTGTGGGCACCGCGGTTATATAGGTAGGTAGGACCAGCATGCACCTGGGTGGGCTTATGGTTTCTTTACCAGAACAAGAGAGGCAGCGACATCCATGTTTCCTTTGTGCTTCGTTTGCTTGCTTTTTTTGGATAATCATCAGAAACACGTACATCTTGTAATCCACATACCCACGGTGCGTCAGTGGCCTTTTAATTTAAGTTTGATTTGAAATTTTCCAGCAAATGGCAACTACACTCGGAGCGAGGTAAACAGCGTTACCAAGAATTTACACTCAGCAGCTCACGTTACCGCAGTCTTGGAAAGGGAGGAGTGAGCGGAGGGATACTCAGTAGGTTGCAATCTGCAACCACACCGCTAAAAGCCGCCAGATCCTACACACTGCACCTTTAACTGCATCTTACTTCTGACAGAACATCTGACGAGCTCGTTGTCGATCATTGACGGCTGTCTGATGGTTTACCTGCGTGCTCCGGCCCAGTGATGTATTAAGTCGATGTCGTGGCACGATTTAGCCAAAAGAGCAAAAGAGCTCTCTGATTCATTCCTCCAGTTCCCCCGAACAAACGAGTGAGCAAAGTGATAGAACCCGACCTGGAACGAGAGGCCGACAAGGTTAATCTGTAACAGTCTAAAACATCATGTACTAGAAGCAGGAATACTGTTTAATGAAGAGGGGTCTTTATTTCTCACCGGCTCAAGGTGCTGAATGTGCATCACATCACCGATGACTCCGGCATCCAGCAGCTCCTAAAAAATAAAAATAAAGAAGGTAAAAACATCATTTGCATTTTGTGATTTTCTTCACCACTTGTCACAGTGTGAAAAAAGGTTTATGTTTCTGTAATTGAAACTATCAAAATATGCTCCACTCTCCTTATTAAAACTCAGGTTTACTTTTTAAAAAGGTACCCTAACAGACGTCTTTGTTTGACAGAAAAATGTTCACCTTTATTTTGTGGATGAGGGGATGATACCGGAGAACATGACCCACCGAAAGCATCACGCCACTCTGAGTGCAAGCCTCCACGATCGCCGTGCAGTCTTCAGCAGTTGTCTGAAGTCACATGAAGCGACGAGCGTCACACAATCACAGACAGAGAAGAAAGTTTTACTGACACTAAATAGCATCTCTTCTGAACTTTGCAATGTGCTTGAAGAAAATATAATCTAAAATGTAATGTTGTAAGTTGTATTATGTAGTTTTTTTTAATCAAAATAAAGAATTACAAACTAACATGAAACAAATTACTGTAAAAGTCAATCAAGTTATGCTCTGTATTAAGATGGTTTATGTTTATTTACAAAAACACTCACCGCCATCGGTTTCTCCAGCAGAACATGGTAGCCCTTCTTTGCAAAAGCCACAGCAGGTTCCTGTGAACACAAACTGGTTCAATAGAATGAGGGTTACACATACCTGTATATATACAGAATATACTACAGTATATATTGTATGTTTACCTTATGAAGGCGGTCTGGAGTACAAATCAACGCTGCATCTGCAAACTTCTCTTTTTCAGCTAAACTCTGCCAGTCTAGTTTAGAAAAAAAGAGCATTCAATCATTTAGTATGAGGCAGATAATTATAAACAATTCAATGCATTTTTATTTATTTTTTTTAATTTAATTTGGTGCTCACCTTCAAATACGTTTTCGTCTCCAATTTTGTGTTGCTGTTGGAGTTTAGTGCGAGCAAATTTCCTTGGATCGGCTACTCCGACAACCTGAAATGGTGAAGTTGAGTTAATGAACTGGACATAACAAGAGCTCTGTTAGTTAGACATTACAACTTAATACCTGGGGAAAAAAAGTATTAAAAAGTATTCAGATCATTTACTTAAATAAAGTAGCAATACAACAGGGAAAATATGAGCAAAAGCCCCGTATTCAAATAAAAAACAACAATATTATGATCAAAACTGACCTATGTTGTTAGAGAAAACATGGATTTGATGATTTTGTACTGTGACAGACTTGACATTATACTTTCATGAATATATTGTCTATTTTCTCATCTTAGATCAGAGATTTTGGTGCCATAATATGTCTTTATAAACAGTCAATTAAGATTCATCCTTACCTTAACACGATCAGGGTGGACGGATGCGTAGCTGGAGTAGATCTCCCCTCGACAGCCAGCTCCCACCACGATGACACGGACGGCCATTCTGTTTCCCTGTGAACTTTAACACAAATCAAAGCTTGTAAACACTTTTTACACAATAACCCGAGGCAATATAAACACTCACCAGTCAAAGGTTGGTACATTCTACAGCGGGACATCGTACTTCCTATAATCTGGGTTGTTATTCACTACATCTAGATATAGATTAGCCATCATTTGAAGGTGGACTAAATTAACAATTTAAATTTAAGTAGGTTGATTAACCCTCTGAGACCCACCATAGACCATCCATCCTCTGAATGCTCTAGGTCTCTAGTTTGATCCATCCATCCTCTGAATGCTCTAGGTCTCTAGTTTGATCCATCCATCCTCTGAATGCTCTAGGTCTCTAGTTTGATCCATCCATCCTCTGAATGCTCTAGGTCTCTAGTCTGATCCATCCATCCTCTGAATGCTCTAGGTCTCTAGTTTGATCCATCCATCCTCTGAATGCTCTAGGTCTCTAGTCTGATCCATCCATCCTCTGAATGCTCTAGGTCTCTAGTCTGATCCATCCATCCTCTGAATGCTCTAGGTCTCTAGTCTGATCCATCCATCCTCTGAATGCTCTAGGTCTCTAGTCTGATCCATCCATCCTCCAAATGCTCTAGGTCTCTAGTTTGATCCATCCATCCTCTGAATGCTCTAGGTCTCTAGTCTGATCCATCCATCCTCTGAATGCTCTAGGTCTCTAGTCTGATCCATCCATCCTCTGAATGCTCTAGGTCTCTAATCTGATCCATCCATCCTCCAAATGCTCTAGGTCTCTAGTTTGATCCATCCATCCTCTGAATGCTCTAGGTCTCTAGTCTGATCCATCCATCCTCTGAATGCTCTAGGTCTCTAGTCTGATCCATCCATCCTCTGAATGCTCTAGGTCTCTAGTTTGATCCATCCATCCTCTGAATGCTCTAGGTCTCTAGTTTGATCCATCCATCCTCTGAATGCTCTAGGTCTCTAGTTTGATCCATCCATCCTCTGAATGCTCTAGGTCTCTAGTCTGATCCATCCATCCTCTGAATGCTCTAGGTCTCTAGTTTGATCCATCCATCCTCTGAATGCTCTAGGTCTCTAGTTTGATCCATCCATCCTCTGAATGCTCTAGATCTCTAGTCTGATCCATCCATCCTCTGAATGCTCTAGGTCTCTAGTTTGATCCATCCATCCTCTGAATGCTCTAGGTCTCTAGTCTGATCCATCCATCCTCTGAATGCTCTAGGTCTCTAGTTTGATCCATCCATCCTCTGAATGCTCTAGGTCTCTAGTTTGATCCATCCATCCTCTGAATGCTCTAGGTCTCTAGTTTGATCCATCCATCCTCTGAATGCTCTAGGTCTCTAGTCTGATCCATCCATCCTCTGAATGCTCTAGGTCTCTAGTTTGATCCATCCATCCTCTGAATGCTCTAGGTCTCTAGTTTGATCCATCCATCCTCTGAATGCTCTAGGTCTCTAGTTTGATCCATCCATCCTCTGAATGCTCTAGGTCTCTAGTTTGTGGCTGTAAAGTTTCATGAGGCTGTGATTATCCTAGAGGTCACCACAGGTCATTTTATGCAGTGAGGTCCATGAAATGTCTCCTATGGGGACTAACATCATCACACATGAATCCAGTTGGGCTCATTGGATCCACCAGAGTCTCAGCTTTACAGTGATACCCAATTTATGTGATTCAAGACTGTTTAGGTGGGTACCCATAGAACCATTTACATCCACATATCTGGAGGTCAGAGGTCAAGGGACCCCTTTAAAAATGGTTGTGACAGTTTTCCCTCGCATAAAATGTAGCCTAACTTTGCAGCGTTCTTTAACCTCCTTCCTTCCCGACATGCTACCATGACATGGTATCAATGGATTCATTATGTTTTTCTAGTTTCATATGATATGTGTGGCATCACTCTAGCGCTAAAACGGAACCCACTAGAGCCTCTGGAAGACAGTGAAGTCAGTCTGCCTGAGGGGTCTGAGGGGGTTAACACAGAGTAAAACAGGAAGATAGCTCATTAAAACATTTTAAAACTGTGTTTCTGATGAATAATAATATAATATGTCTGTCTATGACGTGTCTGTTTGTCTCATTACCTGTTTTGTCCCATACAGCTGTCCAAACCTTCTGTCTGTCCTCCGCGGTGATCCAGAGACTACAGACTCATCCCAGTCAGTCAGGTGGACTACAACAACACGTCAACTGCGGACCAACAGCCGTAAAGCAGGCACTGAGTGACGTAACGGCCCCTGCTACCATGGCTACAGTGTGATCCAGGCTTCTGCTGCGTTCACTGACCCTCGTAAACTATTTACTTGTTTGAAACTCGTTAAAATTCACTCCAATATGAAACTCACACGCTTGGAAATTTTAATAAGTCATTAATATAATAAGATCTATGGAAGTACCAGGCTGATAGAGTTGTTATTTTAAAGACTCTTTTCACCTTTAATTATTAAGACTAATGTGGAGTTTTGGTATTGATTTCTTTTATTTTTACATGACAGCTGTCATATGACCGATGACTCAGATGTGACCTTAAACGACCCTCTTTCTGCAGTTGTGATATTTGCACAAATCAAAGTATATGGAAGTGAAACCTATATAAGTGAAACCTGGTTTAATGTGTTTCATTCTGAGTTTCTTTCTTACATCAAAGCCCTTAAAGTCATGAAAAACAAAAATGCTTTTAAACTTCTTAGTGTAATAGAAGAATATGAATTACAGGAATACAGCCCTATAGCCCTTAATTTAATGTATTATTATTTTCATGTATAATTTTACATATTTTATCTGTTCTTGTTCTGTATGCACCTTGTCCTTTTACTCTAATGCAATGATCTATGAGCCATGTTGTTTGTAAATTTGAACTTGTTCAATAAAAATCCCCCCAAAAAACAAAAACAATTGCGAATAGGGAAACTATTGAACACGTGTTTATAGATTGTTTTCATGCTACTTCTTTTTGGCTTGATTTACAGGACCTCTCAAAACATTTCGAAAAACACATCATACTAACAATAATCCCAGTTTTTTGGCAGATGAGATTTACATAATTAATTTGATTATTATCTTAGAAAAATATTATACACATAAAATGGCTTAAAAGAATACCCTCCTTTTTTTTATTATAAAAGATACTGATTTTAAAACATATTTGACTATGATTGATAACTTAAAACTCAAAAAATTTAAATTGGCTAAAACTTTTAAATTGTTTAGACATTTATAATTTATTCCAATTGTTTGACAGACCCCGATTGTTTTTAATTATTATTTATTTTGTTTGTTTTTAATTAATATTTTCCTTTCATTACATTTTATTTTTGTGGTATAATTTATTTTATTTTTATATTATTTTTATACTGTAAAATATATTTGCAGAATTGTAATGAAAAATCTGAACATGTATATGAATCTACTGTTTTGAACTTTTGAAATAAAGTATTATTTTATATTATTATATATATAGATATATATAATAATATAAAATAATAATTTGTATTTATACACATATATATATAAATACAAATAATAATATATTAATAAATAATAATAATGTTAATAATCTAATATTAATATTAGATTATTAATAATAGAATAATAAATAATAGTGTATATAAATACAAAATAACAATTTGTATTTATATATATATATAATACAAATCATTATTTAATATTATTATATATATAATTATATAGATATAGATATAGATATAGATATATAATTATATAAAATAATAATTTTGCTATATATAATACTTTATTTCAAAAGTTCAATACAGTAGATTCATATACATGTTCAGATTTTTCATATATATATTTTATTTTTTTATATATTTTATATATATATATATATATATATATATATTATAAAGTCAGAGAGGCTGGATCAGTCATCCATGGGTCTGGTTATATTACTGGGAACAGAAGGAGTGGGAGTCGGGGGCATGGGGTTTGGTAGTAGGGATACATATCATTTAAATAGTAATATATAATATTATTTCTGTGGTAGATATAAGAAATAGGGTGAAATGATGTGACGGTACACTCTCCTGTACAGTAGGTGGCGGTAATGCACATCCAAGCTGTTTGCGATCCACCATTTAACCAAGAGAAGAAGAAGAAGACGGTCTTCGGAAATCCTCGGCTACTTCCGTCAGATCCGATCCACTCATACCGGAAACGGTCACATGACGCGTTTAGCTGCAGCGTGAGTTTATGTTTCTGCTGCTCGGTAGCGGCAAACATCCCGATGCTCTCTAGCGACTAATTCAGTGATTTAAACATTCTCAGAGTTACTCAAGTAGCTTCAGTTCACACCACAGTGTTTCATAGGAGACTAGTGTAGAGCTGTTTAGCAGCGATCAGGCTTTAAGACACATTAGGAGGTTTCTCAGTGCTAGCTCGGTTAGCTCGTTAGCTACCGTTAATAACATGAACATGAATGTTGACACCGTGAATCAGTCTGTTACTACCGCTGCGACCTCCACCACCTCTTCAGCTGCTAGTAACTGCATCTCTAATGATAACACAGCTACAACAACCACCGGCAGCAGCATCCCGGCGGTCAACACTAACGGTAACACCTGAACCTTTATCACTTCTACTGATGTTATCCAGTAACGGTAACGTTATGTCACTTCTACTGATGTTATGATCTACTAACGGTAACAACACCTGAACCTTTATCACTTCTACTGATGTTATCCAGTAACGGTAACGTTATGTCACTTCTACTGATGTTATGATCTACTAACGGTAACAACACCTGACTTTATCACTTCTACTGATGTTATGATCTACTACTACTGTAGTAGAATGTTATTATCCATGTTGATGGTAACGTTATGTCACTTTATGACTTCTACTGATGTTATGGTGCATGTTGATGTGCTCAACACGTTAGTTAAAGGGAGCACAGCTAGTTTATTTCTACTGGAGATGGATGATGAGTCACAACACATACACACACACACACACACACACACACACACACACACACACACACACAGCTTATATATAGGAGCTTCAGTTCACACCACAGTGTGTATATATATATATATATATGTATATATATGTGTATATATACATATATATATATAAGTACGTCATGTATTTTCATGCATCATCATGTGTGGACTTTGTGCAACCTTTCTGCATAACACTGTTTCATAGAAGTGAATACTGTAACATCTCATTATCTGTAAAATGTATAAGGTATTTATAGTTTTTGTTTTTTTTTATTATTCAAAATCAATTCATCCCAAACACTTGGTACTGTATTACAGCTTCAGCCTCAGCGGCCATGGTGACACCATCAGCAGACTCATCTGTCTCCAACGGCGTCTATGTTCCTGGTGGCATCACCAATGGAGATGTGAAGCCGGCCCTCTCCACCACGCCCCTGGCAGATTTCCTCATGCAGCTGGAAGAGTACACTCCCACAGTAAGTCAAGTTTTGTCAGTCAGCTCACTATAATGCTGCGTTCACAGATGGGGACACGTTGTCGGACAGACCACAAATTCAAAACACTGCATTATTAATTAAATTCTGGCTAACGTTGTAAACACCTGGCAAGTTTGTCTACCCTGCCAGCCACATTAAATGATCACCATCACCAAATTGAATGAAAATTTAGACGTTTTAGGACTCAATCCTGCAGCACTTTATTAGTTTCCTTCAGTGGTCAGAGGCTGTACCAGTGTTCCTGCCACAGTTCATTTGGCCGATCGTCACTGAATGACAGACATACAGTAATAATGTTCTTCACAAATAAGTGCCTGTCGCAGTGAAAGTGGGCGAATGTGAATCTTGACCACAAGCTGAAGTCTGCTCTTTTTTCCCCTCAGATTCCTGATGCAGTAACAGGCTACTACCTTAACCGGGCTGGCTTTGAGGCTTCTGATCCAAGAATGTGAGTACAACAATGACTGACACTATGAGGTATAGGCTACCTTCAAGCTCCAGTGTGAGTGGGTCTGCCCAATACCCCATGGAACTAAATGACACAAGTGACAGTGTCACAATTAGACTTACAGGGCAGGCACAAAATGAGTGTTTGTGGAGTGCTTTTGAATGTGTGAAAGAGAATAGTAACTGACTTGACGTTAGATTGACTGCCAGGCCTGTGTGACGTTTATCAAATGGAGTTTTAAAAAGCTCACGAGCTGTTGTATATCTGTAATACTCCATTCAGATTGGTCAATGGCGGCGTTCTACGGTCTGTTATTTCTCTATAACAGACCGTTGCTATGGATGCAGTTCAGATGTCGGACTCTGGCAGAACAATTTTGTGTCAGGTTATTGATTTCTTAAGTAAGTAGCCGTGTAATAAACGGGATTATGTCCAGCCAGCGGGTCATTGTTGTGACATAAACCCCGACAGGGCAATGCTTCGCGTCGGGTTGCCGCATCGCCCTGATGGGGTTTATTTCACAACAATGACACATCAGTACTGCTACCAGTCCTCCATACTTATCTTCTTGAGCCTAGTCGACCATTTAGTATCACCTTTTATGATAGTTGCCTTAATGATTTATTGGAAGTGAAAAGTGATATTGAGATCAGAGGAACTCTTTGATCTGATCTATTGGTTTGTTTTTTCCACGACAGATAGATAGATAGATAGATAGATGGATAGATGGATAGATAGATAGATAGATAGATAGATAGATAGATAGATAGATAGATAGACACATGAAAGAATGAAAACCACAACAATAATTTTCTTTTTCATTTCTCTAGAATCCGTCTGATCTCCCTTGCTTCTCAGAAGTTTATCTCAGACATTGCTAATGATGCACTGCAGTACTGTAAAATGAAGGGCACCGCCTCAGGAAGCTCAAGGAGTAAGACAAAGGTCAGTGTTTCTCTAATTTTTAACATGTGCTTTATTTTGACACTGACTGTATACAACAGAATATTAGGGCCACATTGAGGGAAAAAAATTAATCTGAGATTTCGAGAGTAAAGTCATATTACGAGAATAAAGACATAGGTTTACGAGAAAAAAAGTCGAAGTATTATGAGAATAAAGTCATAATATTATAAAGTAGTAATTTTACGTGTTATTTTAGAGGGGAAATAGAGCAGTCTGTGTGAAAATGAGGAACGAGGAGCGTCTTGTGAAGTTCTACTTTAGTTTAGGTTTCACAAATAACCAAATACTTCATCTTTTGGCTCATCAGCACCACATCATCATCAGTATCAGGACCTGGAAAAGATTGAGCAAGAAACTGCGTTTATTCAGAAGAAAGAAACACACGGACCTGATGGGGAAACTGACTCTTTAGAGGAGGAGGAAATTACTTTTTTCCTCTTAAAGTTATGACTTAATTCTCATAAAATTACGACTTTTTTCTCGTAATATGACTTTATTCTCGAAATCTCCGATTTTTTTCCCCCTCAATGTGGCCCTAATACTCCGTCGTAGACTGTATGTGCTGCTGTATGTGAGAAAAAAACGACTTGTTAGAAGATGGAGACAGAGGTAGTAACTATCTCTGATCATGTTGTTCCTGATAGTTGCTGATTTTGTCTTTTTTCTTCTTCTCTTGTTTATAGGATAAGAAGTACACTCTGACTATGGAGGACCTGACTCCTGCCCTCACAGAATACGGCGTCAATGTCAAGAAACCATATTACTTTACATAGAGCTGTCTGTCTTCAAGGCTTTTTGCTTTTGCTAGTTTTATCTCCCTGCTGACCAACCAGAGTCTGACAACACCGTTATTGCTAAATTCTTTTTTTTTTTTTTATCATGGTGCTTTAGCACAGTTTGACAAATCTTTGTAGTCACTTTGCCATTTGTTATTTTTTTTTGTGGAGCCACCTTTGCATTATGTTAAACTGTATAATTAAGTTTTATTGTGAAAATAAAACACTTACAAAAAACCTGTGAGATGTTTCATCTGTCCAAAAAACAAGTAAGAAGTAGAAGTAGATTACATTTTCTGACACTCTGATACTAAAAATATTATTGTGCAAAATAAAAATGCAGCTCCTTTAAAATGTATTATTAGAGATGATTGCAAAGGTTGTTTTAAAATATATATATATTTTTTAAATTATTATAGAAAGAGCATAATGTAAATTCAGATTATTAATTTCGCTGATTGACTGTCCCGTTAACAGGACGATATGTTTTTGAATGGGGCTTATGGACAGGTTTAGGTATTATAAGAAGGATTAATAAAGTACCTCATCTACTGGATTAAAAAAGATATTGGTTTTACAATTTAAGTGTTTGTTTTTTTTAATAGTTTTTATTTCAAACAGTCAGTATATAGTGTTACAGAAGGAAACATAAGAATCACTCACATACAGATGAAGCAAAAACATAAACAAATAAAGGACAACAGAAATAAAACAAATCCAACATAAAATAAATAAAAACATGCGAGTACGACAATACGTTCACTAAACATTTTGAAGATATTGCATACATACATTTTTTTTATAGCTTTTTTATTTGGTGAGAAAGAAATCGTTGACAGCTATTGTTCCATTTCTTTCAAAAATACAAAGAAAATAATTATTTTTTGGTAAATTTACATTGGTGAATGTGGTTATTTGGCGATAATTAAAATTAGATTAATAAGGAAAAATGCATTACTCCCTTTGCACTGTAATCATAGCAATAAAATATAATATTTATATAGTAAAATGTTGTAGTATAAACCAGTTAACATCTTTCCACAGCTCATATGTAACTTTACAGGACCAGAATAAGTGAGAGCAAGTTTCAGGATGTAATTCACAGAAATAAGTATCATCTATGTCAATCTGGATAGAATCTATGGATCTGTTTAAATTACACCTTTTTTTACCTTATTAGTTAGAAGGAACTTTTGTGGTAAGGACCAAACTTTCTTCCAGTCAATATCACTAAACAAAATTACTTGTGCAATAATTATATAATTATCTGACAGACACTTTGTGCAATAATCTGGCAAAACTGTAATCTGGCAAAACTGTCATCTCATCAATATACAAATTGTATTTTTATATTTTATATTGTATTATCTTTTATATATTTTTTTATATTTATATTGCACTATCTCTTTTTTTTATTGTATTATCTTTTTTAGCACCTATGGGATTGTCACAATCTAATTTCGTTGTACTACACAATGACAATAAAGGGCTTGAATCTTGAGTCTATTAAATAAATAAATAAATACATTTAAAAATAAATATAAAATAAATATAAATAAATAATATAAAATAAATATATAGAAAATATATAGAAATATAATAATCCCCCAAAAATACATTAAAAAATGTATACAATTAATACATAAATAAATAAAAGGGAAAATTAAACAAAATAAATAAGGGAATTAATACAAAGATAAATAAAGAAACAAATTAAATCAATAGATTATTGGCTACATTCATTTGCATTCAATTATATATTTATTTATTGAGCCATTTATTCAATTTTTAATTTTAATTTTTTTATTTTAGCAGATTACATCCTGAATATATAAGTACTCCAATTTAAATGTTTTTCTACATCTAAACGATTAAAGTACCGTCACCTGCTACCAGGGGGCGCCCTTTTACTATCGCGTTTTTCTCGCGATGGTGGTATTTTGTCCCCGTCTGAGAGCCGTAGTATATACCACCGAGCCACCGTAGATCCAAACGGCGCGGATGCTGCTGGAGATTCAACTGATTCAGGAGTTAATTAATCGATAATATCGATTATATTCAGTCTGAAAGAGCGAGGAGAGAGTCACAATGTCTGTTCAATCAACAAACCCCAGCAACCCGATCGTCTTCTTCGATATAACCATCGGAGGGCAGGTGAGTGGAAGAGAGAGCTAACATGCTAACAGGCTAACATGCTAACACAAGCTAACATGCTAGCAGGCTAACACAAGCTAGCATGCTAGCAGGCTAACACAAGCTAGCTAACTTTTAGTTTAATTTATTTAATTATTTATTTTTATATTTATTTTTTTTAATTATTTATCATCCATGTTTTTATTTATTTTTGTTTTTTTTATTATTTCAAAATGAGAGTATCCATAGTAACAGCAGAAAACATTAAAAACATTTACACACAGAAGAAGTATAAACATAAACAAAGAGCTGTGACAAACACAACAGGACAAACACAACAGGACAACAGAAAAGGACAAACACAACAGGACAAACACAACAGGACAAACACAACAGGACAACACAACAGGACAAACACAACAGGACAAACACAACAGGACAACACAACAGGACAAACACAACAGGACAAACACAACAGGACAACACAACAGGACAACACAACAGGACAAACACAACAGGACAAACACAACAGGACAACACAACAGGACAAACACAACAGGACAACAGAAAAGGACAAACACAACAGGACAACACAACAGGACAACAGAAAAGGACAAACACAACAGGACAACACAACAGGACAACAGAAAAGGACAAACACAACAGGACAACACAACAGGACAACACAAAAGGACAAACACAACAGGACAACACAAAAGGACAACACAACAGGACAACACAAAAGGACAAACACAACAGGACAACACAAAAGGACAACACAACAGGACAAACACAACAGGACAACACAACAGGACAACACAACAGGACAACACAAAAGGACAACACAACAGGACAACAGAAAAGGACAAACACAACAGGACAACACAACAGGACAAACACAACAGGACAAACACAACAGGACAACACAACAGGACAAACACAACAGGACAAACACAACAGCACAACACAACAGGACAAACACAACAGCACAACACAACAGGACAAACACAACAGGACAACACAACAGGACAAACACAACAGGACAAACACAACAGGACAAACACAACAGCACAACACAACAGGACAAACACAACAGGACAACACAACAGGACAAACACAACAGGACAAACACAACAGCATAACACAACAGGACAAACACAACAGGACAACACAACAGGACAAACACAACAGGACAAACACAACAGGACAAACACAACAGCACAACACAACAGGACAACACAACAGGACAAACACAACAGCACAACACAACAGGACAAACACAACAGGACAAACACAACAGCACAACACAACAGGACAAACACAACAGGACAAACACAACAGGACAAACACAACAGCACAACACAACAGGACAAACACAACAGGACAACACAACAGGACAAACACAACAGGACAAACACAACAGGACAACACAACAGGACAAACACAACAGGACATCACAACAGGACAACACAACAGGACAACACAACAGGACAACACAACAGGACAAACACAACAGGACAACACAACAGGACAAACACAACAGGACATCACAACAGGACAACACAACAGGACAACACAACAGGACAACCACAACAGGACAACACAACAGGACAAACACAACAGGACAAACACAACAGGACAACACAACAGGACAACACAACAGGACAACAGAAAAGGACAAACACAACAGGACAAACACAACAGGACAAACACAACAGGACAAACACAACAGGACAAACACAACAGCACAACACAACAGGACAACACAACAGGACAACACAACAGGACAAACACAACAGGACAACACAACAGGACAAACACAACAGGACATCACAACAGGACAACACAACAGGACAACACAACAGGACAACACAACAGGACAACACAACAGGACAACACAACAGGACAAACACAACAGGACAACACAACAGGACAACACAACAGGACAACAGAAAAGGACAAACACAACAGGACAAACACAAGGACAACACAAAAGAAACAAAACCAACATAAAATAATAATAAAAAGAGACCACGCGAGAGTATGACAATAATTACATTTAAAAACTTTAAAGATATTACATACATGCATTGTTTTCATTGCTTTTTTGTTTTGTGAGGAAGAAATTGTTGACAGATATAATTCCATTTATTTCATAGATACAAAGAAATTAGGCTTTTTTTGGTAAATTTACACTTGTGAATGTGGAACTTAAAAAATTAAATGAATAAGAAAAAATGCATTACTGTCTTTGTCACTGTATCCATAGCAACCAAATATAATATTTCTATAGTACAGTGCAAAATCTGAGAAAATGTTAACAAGTATAAAATTATTGACATCTTTCCACAATTCACATGTAAATTTACAAGACCAAAATAAATGAGAGCAAGTTTCAGGATGTGATTCGCAGAAGGAACAATTTACATCTATATGTCACTCTTTAACTTTTTTAAGAAATGTTTCACTGGATAGAATCTGTGGATCAACTTAAAGGACACCTCTTTTACTTGATTTGTTAGAAGGAACCTTTGCATTAAGGACCAAACTTTCTGCCAGTCAATATCACTAACAAGATTAATAATAATAGGTCAATATCACTAACACGATTAATATATATATATATATATATATATATATATATATATATATATATATATATATATATATATAATAATTCAATATCACTAACAAAATTACTCCAATAAAATGTTGCACGGACAAGGGCGCTAACGTTCAGTTAACGTTACTGTATCTCACCGTAAGTCGTGTTTTAGTTAAAAGTAGTGATCCAGTGAACTCCTTTAGTGGTATTTAACCGCTTCTTTTTAATACACGTCTGATACACACAACAATGAATAATGTGCTGATTTCTGTCTCTTGGTTTATATTGTGGTAAGTGTCTTGTAGTGTAATTACGGTACTAGTGTGGAAATGGTGTTCTGGTTTGAATTATTTATTACTAATAATATGATGAATATGATAATACTCAACTAGGGTTGTGGTCTGTGAGACGAGAGCTGAAAGCTGGAAACCTGAAGATTAATTTGAGATGCAGCTCAGAACAAGTTGTTCTAGTCATAAATCAGAAATAAACATGAATTAATTATTTAAAATAAATAGTGAAAGTGTATAAGGGTTTAGAACATTATAATAGATGTATATGATGATCATCCCCATGCTCTATTATGTCTCATAAGTTGTTGTAGTAATTTTTTGGGGTTGATACCATTTGTTACAACATTTGGTGCTAAATTTAACCTTTTTTTTTTTACCACTGGAGAATTGATAAAAATGATCAATAATCCCTCCAAAATACCACATTAAGACACCAAGACCTTGAGGAACACCAGAGAAAAAGACATGCTGTGATTTAGGATAAAAAACTTTTGACATTTTGGAGATTTCTGCAAACATTTGCACTTTTTGCGGCAATTAGATGGTGAGCACTTGTGTTGTGTAAACTGCTCAGAAACCCCCTTATTGTCAATCTAGCTAGGAAAGCCATCCATCCTCTGAATGCTCTAGGTCTCTAGTTTGATCCATCCATCCTCTGAATGCTCTAGGTCTCTAGTTTGATCCATCCATCCTCTGAATGCTCTAGGTCTCTAGTTTGATCCATCCATCCTCTGAATGCTCTAGGTCTCTAGTCTGATCCATCCATCCTCTGAATGCTCTAGGTCTCTAGTTTGATCCATCCATCCTCTGAATGCTCTAGGTCTCTAGTTTGATCCATCCATCCTCTGAATGCTCTAGGTCTCTAGTTTGATCCATCCATCCTCTGAATACTCTAGGTCTCTAGTTTGATCCATCCATTCTCTGAATGCTCTAGGTCTCTAGTTTGATCCATCCATCCTCTGAATGCGAAAATATCACATTTATACTGCATGAAAAAAAGCTAGATGTGATTATCATAAACCCTGTGTCGACTTGTCTCAACAATACTAAACATATTCCCATTCCACAGCAGCATTTTGATAACTTTACCTGTTTTTTTTATCATTAATGTATTTTCTTGGCCTCCGTACCTGAACCTAACATATCATTGGAAATCATTCAAACTAAACTATTAACTGATTTAAATCATTTCCATTGAGTGACTTTGGTGTAATTTAAGTCAGATGTGTAGTGGCCAGGAATAGTTTCTTGAATTTTAAGTATTTTTATAATGTAAAAAAAAATACATCTCTTCTTCTAAACCAAAGAAGAAGGTTTAGAAGAAGAATCTCTTTGAGGCTATAGCAGCCATCATCATCATCAAATAATACATCAAACCTGACCCGACAGTCACTTCACTCGGTTTATATAAATTCCCATTTAAAAACCCTGCGTAGGTCTGTATTTGTTTTTAAAAAATCTTTTCCATTTTTAGAATAAGTATGAAATATTTCCTCTGATCCAATATGTCCAGATCTGATGTGACTGACAGTAGGAAAGTTGAGGTTGCTGCAGGGGAAAAGCAGGTGGTGCTGGTGGAGTGGGTTTTTGAAAAGGAAGGGTGGTGGAATGAAGCTTGATCTACTTTTGTAAACTCTTTGTGAACAATACACTCGGTATTTAACGCTCTGAATCTGTATGAGTTCAAGCATGAGTTTGCATTTAGTATCAACTTATTTATACGGCTTTTTTTAATCTTGATTGAACGAATTTGTTTGTTAAATTTTAGGAAGATTTAATTTAATATTCTCTAATACTGTCCAAAAATTGCTTTGTAGTTTAATTAGTGTTTGTATTTGTTTCAGAATATTTAGGTTGTAATCTTTTTTTTTATTGGTAGAATAATTATCTTTAAGGCAGGTGACGCTTTAATCTCCAAAACACCCTGACAGCATAGAGCGTGCTTCACAATACTTGCATCTGTTTATTTTAATGTGAACCCACACACTACTGTCCTATTTTCTATTTTATGCTGGTGTATGCTGGTCTATAAAAGCAGCAATATTTTTCAGATTCCCCTCCTCCATAGTAGGGATGAGTTATGATTTTCGATTTTTCAAATAGTTGTTATTTATTAAAAAAAATCGAATAGTTTATACGACTATTCGTCCCATCTTAAAAACATATATATTTCCCTTGTATTAACCGTTGCAGGCCTGCAGGCCTGCCTGGTAGTTACGTAAGAACCAGTAAAACGTGTGTGACACGTTCAGTTTGGCCCTCGGGGGAGCACGGCGACCATGCAGGTTAAGGCCGCTGCGCTGCGCTACCAGTATAGGACCCGATATTGGTATCGGTATTGGGTATTGGGCATCCCTAGCTGCCATACAAGTGTGCTAATTTAGCCCGACTCCTCCATTATTGCCTGGCTGCAAATCAGATGCAAATGCACTAACCACGCCAGCACTAGGGATATGACGGTGCACTAACCACACCAGCAATAGGGATGTGACGGTGCCCTAACCACACCAGCATACTTATACTTACCATTGAACTTGTGTTTTTTTTTTTTTTTTTGAGTTATTTTTTGGGGGCATTTTTAAGCATTTATTGATAGAACAGTGGATAGAGTGTTGGAAAGGGGGAGAGAGAGAAATGACATGCGGAAAGGACCACAGGCCGGATTCGAACCCAGGTCCACCACTGCTAGGACTGAGCCTTGGCGATACATGGGCGCTCGCTCTACCGACTGAGCTAACCAGCCGCCCTGAACTTGTGTCACATATGACATGATATGTCATATTGTGAGTTTAAGCTTTCGATCATATCACGCGAACATTATTAAGGTCAAGAATAAACTCTGAATCTCTTCAAAGAGATCGATACACATGAAATCTGTAATTTATGTTTTTGAATAAAAGGTAGAGAAATACATGGTTCAATCAGTGAAAGAAAAATGAAAAGGGATATTTATTGAGAAGCATTTATACCTGTTTGGGACAGAAAGGAATATATATATATTTATACACGCATATCATCAACATTGCATTTACCACAAGTCTACAATTATCTTAGAAAAGGACTTTATGACAAATATATACAAACTAGAATGGCACTCGGAGAGCGCAGACCTCCCCCCTTCATTCAAACTGGACAGAAACAAAGTAAAAGTCACCTAAACCGTCAACATTACCCTTTCCAACAATCACCAAGTGTGCTTTGTAAGGTAATGCATGTAGGAAATAGAACATTATGGTGATTTCAGTTAATATTTACAGTTAAGTGTAGCGTTAATATGCTCTTTTCACAGCAGCCATTTTAACAACATGTCCTTGCAGGGTCAACACGGGTGTGATCAGATTAATTATGGTCCTGTTCTATTTAATTTGTCACAGCCATTACAGTCAGCCATTATGCACAATACCAGTCCAGGGCCCTGGTACACCTAAATGGAACATAATTATTAATAATTCATGTTATTGATTAATTACACCTGTAGGTAGACCCTGCAATGACATGTCAAAATGACTGCTGTGAAAAGGGCCTGTGAAGCTCCCCAGCTCTTCAAAGAATTACTTTTAAGTCCAGTCGCTCTCTTGCCAACTGCAAACATTTGCATCTCCTGCATGGAGAGTTGAGAGATGCATGTCTGTGTCCAGGCGTCAGTTTCCGCATCTAACAGAGTATTTACACAGGTGAACCATTCACAGTCTTTATTCTCGTATCACCTGCTGTTGGCCGTCAGGTCTGAGATGTAACAGGTTTAGTGTTGACCTATTTTTTCTATTACAAATAGAGGAGAGTGTTTCTCTTCCCTTTTGACGGGTTAAACACCGCTATAGGGAGCTGCTGCTGTGTTCCTTTGCTCAAATGCCAGAAAACGTGCCACAAGCACACGTTTTCTGGGAGCTGGCTGTACGGTCCTCGTGTCTTGCTGTTTGCCCAGAACACCACACCCGTCAGCAAACTGTTGGCGCACTCCAACCACAGCACGTTAACAGTGATGTAGGCAGGTGTCGCAAAGCCGAAGAGCATACAGGCCACGGACACGCTGAGATAAGGCATCCAGGTTAGACTGAAGCCAAGCGTCAGGCTGAACCACAGAGGCGGAAACGGCTGGACGGTCTCCTTCGGATAGTTCTCCTCGCCGCTTTTTGTCTTGGTCGAGGTGAACAGCAAGTCGCTGCTCTCGTTCTGTAGTTCTTCCCTCGCTACAGATAACCTTTCAGCCTCTTTCACCCACTGGGGGATCATTGACCAAAAGGGTATCATTGCACAAACGACTGCTGTGAAAAGCCCCCAAATGAAGTAGACAATCAGTTCAGACTGCCTTACTTCACACACTAGCGTCCTTATCCGTCCATAATCCAGTTCCATCAGATCAGATCTGCCATAAACAAAGGAGCAAACGACACCTAGCATCAACACCAGCAATGTCAAGACGGCGTTCCTTAGGAATTTGCAGAAGGCGTTCTGTTTGCCGAGCCGGCTGTGTTCCAAGCAGCAGTCCAGTAAACCCAGGCACATCACGGGTAGCGGCAGTGCTTCATACGCCGCCGAGGCTTTAGCCAAGACGATGCAGAGTGACAGAAGGTACCTTTCAGGCCCAAGAAACCACATGCTCGCTAGAAGAACCACCATCACCAAGTCAGCCAACATGACGGACACACTGCACATGCTTATAAAGGAGCTGAACCGCTTCCGGCAGCACAAGAAAAAGGCCGCTAAGTCCAGTCCCGACTTGAGAAGCATGAGTATCAGATACTTGTCGGTGTTTTCTACATGACAGCCAGTCAACACATCCTTTAGCACTATAACGCCCAGCATTATGACGGTAGAATCCGGAGACGCTGCCGAATCGGGCAGCATCTATGTATGTCGACAGTTCAGTATCAGGATGCTCCAGGAGGGGCTGTGGAGGACAGGGTGATATTGGTTAGGAACTGTGGCTGTACACAAATAATAGACAGCAATTAATAATTAGAAAAAGCATGTAGATGCATGAATCCACGACCTCACGCATGAAATGGCAAACATGTTTGCATGCTTTAATGTTGCTGCAGCTCCTCTTTTCACCCTCTGTGTGAGCTCCTGGGCTTTGTAACTTTGCAGAGCTTTTACATGCATAAAAAATCTACAGAATATAACACACTAAAGGGAAGGGAAAAACCACAAATGCATGATAGGTCCTCTTTAATAACAGTCACACTAAATGTAATAACTTTTGGCGCATGAAATAGTCCCTCTGCTCTTTTCCCCTGAGGTTTAATGTCCTATTTCATGAAAGTATATTAATTTCTGATGGTGTTAGCAGCAGCATTTTTTGTTTCGGGTGTTTTGGTCTCATCTCTGCTATAAAACACTGAAACCCTGACAGTGCACAGTACCAGCAGCTGAGACTTTTGCAACTAGGGCTGCCTGCGACTAACGATTATTTTCATTGTTGATTAATCTGTCAATTATTTTCTTGATGAAGCGTCAGAAAACTGTAGTTTTGTGTTTCCCTAAAGCCAAAGATGACGTCTTAAAATGTCTCGTTTTGTCCACAACTCAAAGATATTCAGTTTACTGTCATAGAGGAGGAAATAAACCAGAAAATATTCACATTTAAGAAGCTGGAATCAGAGAATTTAGATTTTGTTTTCCTTAAAAAATGACTCAAACCGATTAATCAATTATTAAAATAGTTGGTGATTAATTTAATAGTTGTCAACTAATCAACCAATCATCAACATCAACAAAACTTAATGCATTTTTTCCCTTTCTAAAGTTATAAAACATCCAGCATTTCTTGGTGCTTATAAACATTTAATCACATTTTTAAAGATAACCAACTATAACTCTTTTTTTTTTGTCACAGACAGAATTTATCATGGTAATGTAACGTGTTTATAAAAACCTGAAATCGGACTGTAGGCCAAAGTTGTGCAGGTTGAACAGTGAGAGATCAAACACATTGGATATATTACATACATACTGTACATTAAATACATCTGTATTTGTATTATTCATTCCAGCAGCATGCACGCCAGTAATCGCATGATTGTCCATAGTTTTTTTTGCACTTTGTCGCAATGTTCTTGAATGTTTATGTAAAGCACTTTGAATTGCCCTGTTGTTGAAATGTGCTCTACAAATAAAGCTGCCTTGCCTTGCCTTGCCTAGTTAATTATGATTTAACACAAATTAATCGCATAATTTTTATCTGTTCAAAATTAACCTTAAAGGGAGATTTGTCAAGTATTTAATACTCTTATCAACATGAGATTGGACAAATATGCTGCTTTATGTAAATGTATGTATATATTTATTATTGTAAATCAATTAACAACACAAAACAATGACAAATATTGTCCAGAAACCCTCACAGGTACTGCATTTAGCATAAAACAATATGCTCCAATCATAACATGGCAAACTGCAGCCCAACAGGCAACAACAGGTGTCAGTGTGCGTCAACGCGTTGTCACGTTAACTTTGACAGCCCCAGTTTTAACATCGATGACAGGAGAAGCACGTTGCATTTACTCAACAAGTAAAATAGAGTAATAAAACAAAGTGTTACCCTAAAGCCGTGTGACCCTCTGTGCTCAGGGTTGGCCCAGTCCGGTGAGTTTCAGCAGAGATCCAGTCAGACTTCCTGCATGCTTTTCATCAAGACTCTTCGGTGAGGTGTGTGGCTGTTGTCCGGTGGAGCAGCTCCCTTTAGAGGCAGCTCTTAAAGGCTCCACCTTCCCCATCTGGAATGCAAACAATTGACGTGACACGCCTTCTTTGTCTTCTGTGTCTTGTTTTCCCTGCCACATGCCCCCAGAGGTGGCTACTCAACTTGTTATGTCAGTTTGCATGTCCTGTAGCTGATGACTCAGATGGCAACACAGCTTCTATTAACATTTCTTAGTTGAAACCACACCCTGCGACTACTTTTGTTCACCTGTACAAAACACCACCATATGCAGCAAACACTAGTTGTATTAAAAGAAGCTGCATCAAATGTTGAAGGTTGCTTCTTAGAAATACTTGTCTACCTGTCTGGTATACCATGCTTTTAATGAAGTCTTCAGGCTGTTGGAAGGTGACCAGCTGTACTTGACCTCTGGCTGCAGTGTTAGTTATGTATGCAGAAATAGTTAAATGCAGTAGCTCTGGGGTACAAGTTGAAAATCAGTAGCTCAGGGGTACGAGTTGAAAATGAGTGTAACAAACAATTCCTTAATAGGCACCGTTACTGATCGATACAGTATCACAAAACATAATGTCACAACATTCAATTTTTTTTCTATATTTTCTCACGCCCCTAGTATCGGAGCGGCACTCAGTGTCGGCCGATACTCAAAGCCCAAGTATTGTTGTCGGTATCAGGACTGAGTCGGATCTGTGCATCCCTCTTCCTAAAAGTATGTATTTTTTTTTTAAATTTCATCATAATTCAGTTATTTATTTTTACGATGTAAATTTTGCTTTACAAAAATAGCTCGGAACAGTCGCCTAAAAATGAGTTTATAGAACCTGTCAAACAAAAAAAGGGTGATAATTACCTCCTTCCAAGGCCAAAGGCCCTTGTTTGCACCGGCGTCGGTTTGTCTGAGAGATCTTTTGGCACAGAGATACGTGTGTGGATGTGTGGCGAGACATCGAGGTGCAGTGGGAGCTGCTGGCCGTCCACGGTGAGAAAGAAAAAAAAGGTAGATGACGGGATGATAGACAACGTTGTGTAACATTATACAGACATAACAAGGCTGCTGAATGAGAGAGGCATCCGCCGTTACGTTACACGGAAACACACCATGTTAATAATAAGTCGAACACCTCACGGTACCGCCAGCTGGGATCTGGTTTTAAAGTCACGCACCTTGGCGAAGGTCTTCGCTCTCCCTTTGCCATTCTAGTTAATAGTTGATTTTATTTCATTTTGCCACGGGGTGTTCTCCTGACTCGTTTGCTCTCAGTGTTAATATTAACGTCCGTGTACTTGTAGATAGAAGGAAGCTGCAGGGGAGGTAAAGTAGGGCGTGGTAGACGTGGCTGGATTTTGTACTCATGACTGATAAGTGAAAACCTTGGCCTTGTATCTAAATCAGTTAAATGCACCTTTTCTCATGTTCCTGACATATTCTTCTCTGTTTCAAGTCATCCAAGGTGATCTGTTGACTTGAGATTTGACACCCTCGCTCCAGCATCACAACAAAAGGAGCTCATTCATTAAAATATAGACCCTGATTTGTTGTTGTACATTGTAACCTGTTCTACCTGTTGGTGTGCACGTCAGATTCCAGCCGGATCAAATGTTCTGCATCAACACTCAGTTTTTGTATTTTATTTCATCGCCTGGAAACTCAAAACACACTGCGTTGTCTGAATGGCAAAGACAGGAGATCCACATGGCCGCTTGTTGTGCCGTGTCGTCTGCGTGGACTGAAGCGGAGAGTTGTGCAGTGATGTCATGAGGACAAACTGCTCTCTCATTTTTATTTTTTTTTTACAACAGCACAATGTTTGTTTTCACACACTGATACAGACATTTGCATGCACGCCCCTCTGGGTGGACAGACGCCCGCGCTGCCAAACACAGACAGCTTATAGAGAGGCTTGAAACTGATGCAATTGTGATGTCATTTACATATTTCTATTATGTATACGTTGACCACTTGGAATCCAAAACTGAGACAAATAGCTTGTACAGTATCGTTGAGATAAAACCGTCTACTTGTGTCATTGTAATTAAGGCCAGAAGAAATGATTCAGTAGAAGTAGATAGGGATGTCACGATACCAGAAATCTAGTAGTCGATACGAATACCAGTGAATTTCCACGATTCTCGATACCAATTCGATACCACGGTAAAAACAAAACAACAATAAATCCCATGTAATTCAACACGAACTCTTTTATTAAAAACATTTGAACATTACAAAAAACAGAGGCATATAGCCTTTAAGTGATAAATAAAAATAATTTACCCATTTAGTTCATTTTGGCATATCAGCGGCGTGTTATCAATCAATAGTCAGACGACGGACGCTACATACTGACTGTGAACGCATCTGGTCTGTCAGCTCAGAGTAGTAAGAGCAGGAGGCAGAGGATTTATTGTCAAAGCGAAAAGCAAACAAGCCTATTTTGACATTATTTCACATTTAATCCCAATGCTATAAGGGAACCATAACGTTAATGAGGTAATCGCAGCGAGGCGGATGGAACTGTCACAGCCTGTGTGCACGGGGCAGCGGCGGCAGGTAGAACCCTGCAGCGGAGTCCTGCAGCAAAAGCGTACCAAAGAGGCCAGACATACCTCCACCCGACAGTAAAGATAAAGCTTCCTGTAATAAGAAGGACCAGTTTCTGTCGACACTATGAAGTTTTTCCTGAGGCGAAACAGTTTGACCCCTTTTTATTTTAGGCGTATACCGTGTGTTTCTGCCTTCCTTGTTTATCTCTTTGTTTTGTGTTTACACAAATCTTCTCAACTGTTTGTCAGGATGTCGGACGGATGAAGGTCGAGCTGTTTGCTGACATGGTTCCAAAGACAGCGGAGAATTTCCGGTAAGTGCATCACACGGTCTGTTTCTGAAAAAAATCTGAGAGAAAACCGATATCACGGGTTTATGTGTTAACACAAATCAGACTGCTTCTGAGTTTCCAAAGATGTTACTGACACGTTCATCCTCTCTTACAGGCAGTTCTGCACTGGAGAGTTCAGGTAAGGCGATGAAATGAAGGCCTCCGTTCTTTGATGGTACACAAACACTACGCCACCCATCACGCACACATTGTCTTCACAAGCACTTATTTGATTTGTCTCAGCCTCTGGCAGCAACCTTTATTTTTGAAACAGGAAAAAGAGAAGCCTTTATCAGATTAAGGGAAAAGGAGAAACTTGACTAACACAAAGGGGTTTCTGAAGGAGAAACTGAATTATTTGGCCACATATATGCTTAAACAGGTCTCTGAATTTACATACGTGCATGACAAAGAGCCAGGACAGGGACAGTATCGCTGTGGCAGCAGGATGAAAGGAAAGATCAGACCTCCTCGTATCCAAAATAATAAAATTATTTAATCGCATGATGGTCAGCAGTTAATCGCGATTACATGTACCTTAAAGGGAGATATGTCAAGTATTTAATACTCCTATTATATTCTAAATTTAGCGTAGGTTTGGAGCGTCATTTAGCCTCCTTCGTGACAAACTAGTATGAGTATATAATAAGCGCTTACTAGTACTGGCGTTGCAGGAAATTCAAAAACATAGAAGAGCAGAATATCAGCCATTCAGCAACTGAACGCACTGAATATCATCCAAGGATTTTTATAGTCTTGATTGGGATCAATGGACCGATAGTATTTATGCTGTTTCCTGTTTGAAACGGCGAGCAGAAAACCAGGGACTAGGATGTCACGATAACCGATACTTCGGTACCAAGTCGATGCCAAAATTTAACAACGTGACGGTACTCTTTTTCTGCAGTACCGAAGGTACCGTACGACGCCTGTAATCATGGTCCGAAATTAACAAGCGGCAAATGCGGGTAGATTTTCCGTTTGGCGACTAACTCTCTGACGACTTCTGCTCTCTGTGTGTCGGAGTTTGAAACACACACACAACAGCGCCGTGCAACAGCGTGGAGATGTTGGGTTTGTTTCCTTTTTCAGAGATCCTTTATTAATTAGTTTAAGAGGATTCACTAGTGGGGGGAAAAAACTGAACTGAATTTCTATCTTTTGTTGTTTATTGCTAAATTTCTGAAAAGTGGTGCTTTAGTTTATTTTCATCAAAATATAACTTTATCTTTTTCAATAAATATTTAATGGTCTAATGGTCTGTCACCACGTCAGTGAATTTAAACTACTGCTTGCAATCTGGGGATATATAGAGAGAGTGTGCGTACGTGTGCGTACAGCCTCTGCTGTTTTCTGGATTTAACTTTATAGACATGACCACTGACTATTTGTGGAACAATTTAGCCACAAATTCACAGACTGACCGTGTACACTGTCCAGACTTATACTCGGTTTGGACTGCGTCTTGATTTCGTATCTTGGTAAGAGTGCTCTCAACCACTTGTTAAAATGTTATCTTAAATAAGAGAAGAGCAAAAATGAGGAAACACTGGAGGGGAATCCCAGAAATCAATGGGTACAAACACAATAAGAACAAATCTTGGATACGAACAAAAGAGGAAATGTGTTTGTATGTCACTTCTTGCATGAGGCCCATTGTGTGGTGGTAAAAACGTAACTGGATCTGCACTTTTGGTGGCAACTCTTCTGAGTCCCTGCGGCTGATAAACGCTCCGTATGGTCGTCAAACATGGAGGAAATATAAGACCAGGTGCTCTTTATACAACCAGCAATGCTCCTTCATGGTGCTCCATGCAAAGATGGTATTATTTGCATACACACTGATAACCAAAGTAAAGTACATGTAAATCTTAATAGATTATATTTCATTGTCATGGTGGTTGAACAGCTTCCTGCTCAACATGCTTGGTCTGTGGGATTGGCATGGTATGTACCCATCCCTGGAGGTGAATGGGGTGTAGTGACACGGCATGATTGTCTAACTTTATTTTGTTCTTGCTTACAGGAAAGATGGAGTCCCCATTGGTTTCAAAGGTTGCACATTCCACAGGTACAGAAAGTCAAGGCTTGATTTGCATAGCTCTCATTACCTTCCCATCTTATATAACCCATACTGTCAGGTGGCATCGTTGTTATTTAAGCTGGTAGCCTCCTGGCCTTCAGGCTGTTTCTGTCCCCGTTTTTCTTTAATATTTATACTTCTAGAGGCAAGAATGAAATAATAGAAGTGGGATGAGCATTAGAAGTTTGTTTTTCAAGTGAAAGTGATTCTAGTTGTGCTGACCTTTGAAATCCAGAGGCCTGTACTACGAAGCGAGTTCAACATACCCAGGGTATCTTCTGGTTATCTGGTTTAACTAACCCTAACAACAGAGATCCCACTAAGCGGTCCTATGAAGGTGGTTATCAACTCGGTAAATCAACTCAGGGTTTCATCATCTGGCTGCAGTTTATGACTGATCATGGACAAGTCCACAGACTTGCAGACAGACAGGCAGAGCGGCACATTTTACAAAGGAAGAGTAAACTATATTAGATAAATACGAAAAAGTTAAACACTTAATCCAGATTAAAAGTAACACAGTTGAAGCTTCTAAATGCAGGAAGGACAGCTGGCTAAAGAAAAAACTCCTGATGTGTGGATGCGTAAATCAATACTTATTAATCTAACGGAACACTCAAAAGTCAGATATAGTCGTCTAGATATTAATAGCTCTAAGAAGTGCGATGGATGGATAGATCACACCTCAATATGCACGTTAACGAAATCGCAGCGTGTGTGACTATTTCAACCTTCTTTCAGTCGCGTCTCCGTCTCCGGCGGTGTGAAACGGACTCAAGAGCAAGTAAAAAAAATAAATATAAAAACGTAATTCAAAGCTATGAACACCCACGGCATAAATCCAGCTGTCCTTCCTGCATCTGTCAGTTTAAACTGTGTTTACAGTCTGATTATGACTTCAACTTATTCCTATTTGTATAATATTACCACACGATCCCCGCACCGAGCTCTGATTGGTCAGTAGGCGGTCCTTTTATACGAGTTGATCTCTCATCTTGAAAATAACCTGCTCTGGAGCAGGTTAGCTGTTCAGCATCAGTTACCATGGTGATCCACCCCGCATCAGTTACCATGGCGATCCACCTCGGTAAGAAGCGAACCACCGTCGTAGGACGGAAAACCCTGAAGTTACCTCGCTGACGCCGAATCCTGCTTCGTAGTCCAGGCCTCTGGACGAGCACCTAATATTGGCTCATGAGGGTTTACTACGGCAAATCTCGTTGGTAGCATTGTGGTGCCTCCAATCATATTAAACTGCATCCTCGAGGGTGTTATGTGATGTTTAGTTAGTGTTTGTTCATTCATATGCACCATCTAGAATACATACATTAAAGGTAGGATCGGTAGGGCTGAGAAACCAGCAAGAGTACACTAGATTTTGAAAATGAACCCGCTCAGTGTTGATAACTCTTTAAGTACGGCGGCCTTACAGACAGCCACAGATACCAGATGTTTTTTTGTCAGAGCATTTGATTTACTGATTGCTGTTGTCAGGATGTAAAGAGAATTTTTCACAAATATAACAAAAAGAAATTCATTAGTACAGCACTACTTACCCTACCTTTATTTTTATATATGTGTGTACTAAAACGCTGAAAAATCTCCTGAATTAAACAACAACTTCCAGATGTTTTATTGGAACTACAGTGTTGATAAGAACGGTTCAATTCAATTTATTCTTATATAGCCTCAAATCATAACAGAAGTTATCTCGATATTATGTAGAGCAGGTCTAGACCGTATTCTATAGTTTAGAGACCCGGCAAGAGATCCCCCGTGAGGATTGCATTGTGATGCGTTGTGGCCAGTGTGTTTACTATTTCACAACATGTAAGTAGATTGTATATCTTTTTTTACACTCTTCAACAGAAATATGTAAAGTAGCGTGTCTTACCGGTCAGACTGGCTGTCTCATCTGACTGTACTGCTGTGCTTTCATTGTTAACTGACAGGGTGATTAAAGGACTTCATGATACAAGGAGGGGACTTTGTAAATGTAAGTACACGCACGGCACACCTCTACTGCTGTCTGGTCGGTGTCTTCATTGAACTTTCTGTATGACTTAAAGAAATGCTTCACGGTTTAATGTGTTTAATCTTTCGTCGTTTGCATTTATGGCTCGTGTTAAGGCGACAGTAAACTCAGACACTCATTCTTCTTGCACCATAGCAATGAATGTTCTTATTATTACGACTAGGGCTGGGCAGTATATTCTATCGATAGCGTTATATGAGACTACTTATCTTCTTAGAATTTGGATATCGTAATATGGCATAAGTCTTTTCCTGCTTTTAAAGGCTGAGGTAAAGCAAAGGGATGTCATTTTTTTTTTACTTACCAGACTGTTCTAGCTGTTCTATTATTTGCCTTTAAACACTTTACCCAATGGTCAACCCTACAATATCGTTATTGAGGTATTTGGTTCAAAATATTGTGATATCTCAATTCAATTTATTTTTATGTAGCGTCAAATCATAACGGAAGTTATCTCGAGACGCTTTTAGCAGGTAGCGGGTAGAAACCTAGAGCAGAACCGTGTCAAGCAGGCGGCAGACGCAACCACAATCCAGGTGTAACCCCGATCCAAAGTAACCAACTGCTATCATACTGCAAAGAGCAATAACCATTTGAAGTAATTCATGTCATAGATTTTAAGTTAGTTATGTTTTAAGTATTGTAAGCCAATGATTGGTTAGTTAGTTTGGTGGTATTTGATATCTGATTTAAGATATACACAGTATGTTGAGTATAATCTTTCCAGAGAGTCTGTTTCTTAGCAGAAAAAAGAATGAATTTGTGCTTGCTGTGAGTGCTAAACCTCACCTGAGTGGATAAAAAGGTGTAAATGCATATTCAGATGGAGAAGTATGGAAATCAACAGTAATCTCTGATATAATGGGATCATTGCTGTTTTGAGTGGAACAATGTTAGACACACCTGAATGTAAAAGAAGTTTAAAAGAAAAACAGTTTAAAGAAAGGAATATTTAAAAAGCTGATGAACTAGTAGGTCTTTTAAATCCATTTCTTGTCTTCAGTAAATAAAATAACTCGTGGCTTGATGTCAGACAAACTGCAGTTGAATTTTGAATTCAGGAGGACAATATGAAGTATTGTGCCCCCCCTGGTGGACATGTGGTGAATTACAGCACATCTAACAGTTTAAAGCTCTCTCTTTCTCTATCTTATGTATTGTTTCTTTTGGTCTTTTTGTGAAGGGCGATGGAACCGGTATCTGCAGCATCTACAGAGGTCCGTTTGCAGATGAAAACTTCCGGATGAAGCACAGTGCACCGGGTCTTCTGTCCATGGTGTGTACAGTATGTAGATCAATGCTCCTCAGTGCTGAATGAGCAGCGGGTGTCTTCTCTTTAACTTCATCCGAGTCGAGATGTTGCGTTTCCTGGAAACATTTCGTACATCCTCTGTTACAAAAATAACAGGTTAATTTAGATTTGATTAATCCAGTCAAAGTGGATTGACCCCAACCTCTACAGACAATAGGATTTGATTGATCCATTCAAAGTGAATTAACTCTGACCAACGCAGACAAAACAGATTTTTAAAAACTTCTCATTAATGTGCCTTTTCTTCAGGCAAACAGCGGGCCGGGGACGAACGGCTGTCAGTTCTTCATTACGTGCACTAAATGTGACTGGTTAGACGGGAAGCATGTTGTTTTTGGTGAGTATGTCGAGTACGATATATTAATTATGTGTTCATATTCATTTACTTTAATTTGTTTATGTTGCAGGAGTTAAAGGTCCCATATCATGCTAATTTTCAGGTTTATATTTGTATTTTGTGTTTCTACTAGAACATGTTTACATGCTGTAATGTTAAAAAAAACAACTTTATTTTCCTCGTACTGTCTGCCTGAATATACCTGTATTTACCCTCTGTCTGAAACGCTCCGTTTTAGTGCATTTCAGCGGAATTGCAACGGAATTGAGTTGCTAAGCAACAGTTTGGGTCCATGTTTACTTCCTATCAGCTGATGTCATTCACATGCACCGCAACAGGAGATAAACTGGGACACATTTATAATGTTTACGTTTAAAACCGTGTAATGGTCTAAATATTGTATATTTGTGACATCACAAATGGACAGAAATCCTGACGGCTTGTTTCAAATGCACAATTTCTGAATCCGAGCTGTGTGTATTTCCCTGAAAAAACATGAAAATCGCACTTTTTTATAATATGGGACCTTTAAACTGTCTTCTTGTTCACGACTGTTTCAGGAAAAGTGGTTGACGGTTTGCTGATCATGAGAAAAATTGAGGTAAATGCACATTTGTAATATTAATATAATGGTGTCGATGAATTGTGAGAACACTCATAATGGTGAAAATGTCATTCACAACTGAGTGATGAACAATTAAGCAACATGTTGAAAGTGATAAGGACGACTCCACTTTGTGCACTGACTCATAACTTAACACAAATTATTTCACTCATCTCTGAAATCAATTTTGAAGAGAACTACATATGTATTTCACATCCCGAATACCATTTTTTTGGAGCTTTGAAGCTTCTGTGAGAAATCTTTGAAGCTTTGTGTACACACACAACGAACACGATCATGTTGTGGGATTATTCCTTATTTCATGGACTATTTTATTATTAGTACATACTTATATATTCAAGGAAAAAAAAGCGAAGCATTCGAAGACTGATTTGGAAGTTGGTTACCACGGCAACAGTCGAAGCTTTGAAGCATTCGGGTCGGCCCTAGTGTTTAAGGATATTTGTTAAATGCTTGTTTAACATCTTAAACGTTCGCTGTCCTGAACATTTTCATCTCAACGGTGATTTTTAAACTTCATTCTTTCAACTGTTATTTATACTCGAGAGATCGTTGACCCTCATTTACAGTGACATCGAGTCAGTTACAAAACAAAAAAACAACAACAAGGAGCTATACAGACCGAGAAGATGCCATATCATTATAAAAATGGTAAAAGCCATTAAACTTTTCGATTAAGAAAAATAATTTGATAGATATATTATATATATTTAAGATGTAAAATAAAGTACAGTATATACAAAAGCCGTAGAGTCTTGCAGATATGATAGATAACTTGACAGATTAAAATGTAAAATAAAACACAGTTATGTAAAACAATTATTCAAGATGTTTATTGTCACACCGGTCATACAATTACAATCGTGTGAAATGCTTTTTGGTGAGAAGCTTTATAAGTTATATACAATAAATAAAAGGAAATACTAAAGGCAAGACAAAGGCATATTAAGAACATATATACAGTATATAAAGAGGCAGTGAGATAAATATAGAAGCATAAATATATAAATTTATAAATAAATATTAATATAAATATATATGTATTTATATGTGTGTGTGTGTATATATATATATGTGTATATGTGTATATATATATATATATATATATATATGTGTGTATATATATATGTGTGTGTGTGTATATATATATATATATATATATATATATATATATATATAAACTGGAAAAACAAAGTTTTATATATGTATATATATATATATATATATGTATATGTGTGTGTGGGAGCAGTGAGGTTGCATACTATAAAAATATTGCACAGGCATTTATTTAGTTTTTTTAATATTGCACATATTGCATTGATTTAAGTATTGCACTTGTTTATTGCACTTTTTGAGAGAGAGTGTCGTATGATTTATCTGTTCAATAACAATAATAATAATTATTAGTAGAAGTTGGGAGATTTAAGATCAAATTTCTAAAATGTCCAAAAGGAATGAATTGATTTTAAGAAGTATTTTGCTGTATTTTGTTGCACTAAAATTTAAAAGCAGTTTTTCCAAAATTCACTTCAGACTAAAACGTTTCAAACCAACCGACGTCCAACCTGTGAAATTTATGTAATAAGTACAGTAATCATATTGATTTTGTGCATAAATTCATAAGGACCAGTGTGTGTGTGTGTGTGTGTGTGTGTGTGTGTGTGTGTGTGTAAAATGCTTCCATGACTGTTTGTGCTCCTTCCTGCCAACAGAACGTTCCTACGGGACCAAACAACAAGCCCAAACTCCCCATCCTCATCACACAGTGTGGAGAGATGTGATCCAGAACTATACAACCTCTGCACAACCTGGAGTAGTGTTATAGTCACGTGATGCTCTTCAGCAAACAGCAACCCATATATGTTTTTTCCTGTATGGATCCTTTGAATGCCCACAGAAGGACAGTATGACATTCAGCAGGTCATCATTCTGGTATTCCTGATCGCAGGTTAACTGCTGCGTCCAAACCCGGATCAGATTATTCTCGCCGTCTGGTGGGATTTGGAATAAACAAGACGTGCTTAATATTTGGGTTTAAAATTTGTTCTGTAAAATTTCCTGTTCAACACTGTTGTTGACACCAAATGGGGAGAATTTGTGACTTTTTTGAAGGCTAAAGAAAGAATTACATGTGAAACATTATAATATCTATTTCAGTTTGTAATCAATAAATTGTTTTACATTTTTATAAACCTTTTGGAGGAAATTGTGTTTGTTTGGGGAAAAGCTGTTTACATCCATAAATGGTATTATACGTACAGTAAAAAATATATTTTCAATATTCAATGTTTTAATGTTCAAACTATTACTCTAACTACTCTTTCAACCCAGAATAGTAAAAATATATACACTAGTTAAAGTATGCATGTTTTTAAGTTCACAGTAGTAATTGCTACCATCTTCACAAAATCTTTATATTAGGGCTGGGCAATATAATGATATATATCGCCAAAACATTATAAAATGTCTTATTTTCTATATTGTTTCTATCGTGATATAAGCCTAGACCCTTATAATTTCACTAAAAGCTATTATGCTCATTTTGCACTTAAGTTCTTAAAATGAGAAAATACTCTTTTCATAAGAATAATAATTTGATATATTGAATTACCAGAAAAACATGCTATATTGTGAAAATTTTGGCCACGTCGCCCAGCCCTACTATGTATATATTACAATATTAAACAGTAGCCATCGAGTGTCAGACTAACTATAAGTGAGTCACAAAAATCTGAAATTATTAATGGTCTATCAGGCCCTTCTTGTTTTAATATTTGAATCCACCATTTGATCCATTTAATGTGTATTTAAGAACATTCAACTATGTATTTAATACTGTAACACTATACCCAGTGTAATATGCATTGTTTTGGTAGCTTTTATTAGCTTATTCTCCCCTCTTCATATGTTGCTGACTGTAGAAGAATACAGGGATGTTTCCCTCAGTCTTGAGCTTGGAAATAGATCGAATTTATTACTGAGGAATTGGGCAATATGATGATATACGTATATCGCCAAAACCATATAAAAATGTCTTATTTTATATATTTTTCTATATTGTTTCTATCGTGATATATCCTAGACCTATATTTATTTATTTATTTTGTTCCCTAGAATGTCACTAAAAGCTGTTATGTTCATTTTGCACTCAAGTTCTTAAAATGAGAAAATACTCTTTTCATATTAAGAATAATAATTTTATATATTGAATTACCAGAACACATGCTATATTGTGATATACAGTATATCGTGAGGATTTTGGCCACGTCGCCCAGCCCTACTATGTACTATGTATTATAATATTAATATTAACTAGAAGTGAGTCACAAAAATATGAAATTATTAATGGTCTATCAGGCTCTTCTTGTTTTAATATTTTAATCCACCATTTGATCCATTTAATGTGTATTTAAGAACATTAAATATATATTTTAATACTGTAAGAACACTATACCCAGTGTAATATGCATTGTTATGGTAGCTGGGAAATAGAATTTATCACTGATGAATTGTGCAGAGATGTATATTTGAACTCTGAAGTGATACTGGGTTTAAAAAAAAAATCAATGTGAACTTCATCACCAGGAAGCAAAGGAGGGAAATGCTTTACAGTGAAAGGCACGAGAGTCCTCCAAGGCACACACACACACAAACACTCCAGTGCCAAGCAATCCTCTGCTGAACTTATGGCTACCTCGTCTTATCCCCCGCCATCCATACAATCCCAGCCAGCAGACCCCCTCCCCCAACCACGCTCTCCCTCTTCTGCCTTGGACCTTGTTCCTTCGGCACAAAAGAATCCTTTCAGATGGAGACTCTGTTCTTATGGAGGCAGGAAGAAGTGTTTTTTTTTTGTAGAGGGGTAGGGGGGTGGTGGGGGTCTCTTCGTGGGGAGGCTCTCTGGGGTCAATGCTGAAGCCCATCTTTGTGTGGGAGAACGGGGCTCAGCCATTAACAGCGAGCTCTTCACACATCAGCCAGCGCTCATAAACAGTGCCAGTGGAGCATTAACATGACAATGGGAGGGGGGGGGCTGCGGTGGGGTTGTCTCACACTCGGTCTGGGTCTGTCTGCTCTGCGCTACTACTGGAAGTGGGTTTTAGGATAATGACTGCATTTAACCAGGTTATTGGGCAGTCAAATATGAAAGGAGAAGCAAATAGTATGTTATTACATCAGGATGTCACTATTTGAGCGTTTGTGTACCCTTTAAATGTAATCATCTAAGAAAGAATTGACAGAAAGACACGTTTAAATGTCCTCCTATGAATCCTGAACGGTGTCAAGACACACGCTTGGTCTTTAAATTATGAAGGAACATTACGGTTATTGTTGGGTGTCCTGAGATGACCTTTATTCAAAAAACAGTCCACAAAAGATTTGGGGCTAATCTCCTACAAAATAATGTCATATTTCAACTATAATAGCAGGGTTAACCTCCAGAAATGTCCTGTGATAATATGGAATAGTGAATTCAGTTGTTCTTTGTGTTGGGTGTATTGCAGTAGCTGTCGACACTGACGGGCTGTGTGTGTGTGTGTGTGTGTGTGTGTGTGTGTGTGTGTGTGTAGCCTGGTGAGAACTTTGTGTCCTTACAGCACACCACCAAAAGGAGCTCTCTTCCTAAATCTTCCAAAGTATCATGTTTGCTTGAGAGGCAATACCACAGCAGGTCTGACAATGCAGTAAAAAAAAAAAGATAAATATATAACATTTACATCATGCTCCGTAAATAAAATATTGAGGCATTTTTAATCCTTCCCTTTAATTAGGTCAGTGATCCCTCAATACATTTCCACAGTGCTGCAGCACTCACAGACAGTGTGCAATGTCTATTATTAATGTCTATAGGCATTTCATATTTTGTCGGTAGTGATGGCAGCCATAAGATTTTCCTCAGGCAAACACCCAGTTTACAAAATGACAATTATATATTCCAAAGCTTGAGAGACTGAACTGAAGACCTGCTTTGACCTGAGATTACAAATGTGAAATGAAGATAATCACGTGCTTTGTCTTTTGATACTATTTAATGACGACATTTAATGCAAATATGGCATATCAATATCAATAATTCTAGTCATCATTGCAGTATTTGTATTTTTTGTTAGAATCCGTTAAAAGACACAGAGCGGAGCAGACACTAGGTCAGTGATCCCTCAATACATTTCCACGGTACTGCAGCAATCACAGACAGTGTACAATGTCTATTATTAATGTCTATAGGCATTTCATATTTTTTGTCAGTGATGGCAGCAATACAAGCAACCTTTACCTCAGGCAAACACCCGTTTACAAAATGACAATTATATTTGAGAGACTGAACTGAAGACCTGCTTTGACCTGAGATTACAAATATGAAATGAAGATGATCACAAAGTCGTGCTTTGTCTTTTAATACTATTTAATGACGACATTTTTTGCAAGTATGGCATATTAATAATTGTAGTCTTCATTGCAATATTTGTATTTTTTAGTTAAAATCCGTTAGACACAGAACCGAGCAGACACTGTGTTCCTAAAGTGTCAGTGTGTTATCTGTCTGACATGTCTGTATTATTAATGTCTATAGGCATTTTATATTTTGTCAGTAGTGATGGCAACAATACAAGCAACCTTTACCTCAGGCAAACACCCAGTTTACAAAATGACAATGCTATATCCCAAAGCTTGAGACCGAGCTGAAGACCTGCTTTCACCTGAGATTACAAATATGAAATGAAGATAATCACGTGCTTTGTCTTTTGATACTATTTAATGACATTTTATGCAAGTATGGCATATTAATAATTATAGTCATCATTGCAGTATTTGCAATATATTCTAGTATAATTATAATATTGCAGACACTGTGTTCCTAAAGTGTCAGTGTGTTATCTGTCTGACATGTCTGGATTTGACATCACTAAGGGGGCGGTAACAATAGACAGGTACATTCTCCTTCAGCCAATCACTTTCAGCAAACTCTGCTCTCAACCGTCACTGACAGCCGTCTCAGCCAATAGGAGCGCGTTGTGTGTCTCGGTGCAGATTCCAGCCAATGGGAGGGCTCGCTGGGCGGCCGCCCGACGGGACCAGTCTCCGGCTCTCTGTCTCACTCTGCCCAGTTCGATCGGCACCGGGAGCGGAGAGAGAAGCAGCAGAGAGCCGCAGGCAGCAGCCCCCACCACCAGCCGGCCCAGGTTACCATCTAGCACCGGGAAAACACAGCAGAGAGCCGCCGCCGGCAGCACCAGACACCAGACCAACCAGGAGGAACCATGAGCAGCGAGGCCGAGACGCAACCACCGCCCGACGTCGCTGCCGACGCGGAGAGCCCATCCAGCCCGGCAGCCGAAGCTACCGCGGGGGACAAGAAGGTCATCGGTAAGAACAGATACTACCGGCTACTGAAGACCGGCTACCGGCTTCGGCTACCGGCTACGGCTACCGGCTACCGGAGAGTTAGCTCAGTGTTAGCTCCGTTCAGCTAGCTCAGTTAGCTCAGTTAGCAGAGCTAGCTGAGCTAACTCAGTTAGCTCAGTTAGCTCAGTTAGCTCCTAGCGTGGTTCAGGACACCGTGTAAGAGGCGATGCGCAGAAAGCGGCGGTTGGAACTAACCGACCACCGGCTCAGCTAACCGCCGTTTAACCGTTTAGACATAAAGCCGTTAACTCTCATAGAGACTAACGTTAGAGGACATTAACAGATGATTAAATACATTTATCTAATAAATCCTGTTATATGTATCATCTGTGGGATGTCTGTTACTAAAGTGTTTAATTTAAATTAGGTATTAAAGATGATAAATGTTATTTAAAGGCGATGAAACATAAATCTGCTGACAAGAAGCGAAGCGACGGTCCTAACGGCTACTAACGGTTAGTAGCCGTTAGTAGCTGTTAGTAGCCGTTAGTAGCCGTTAGTAGCTGTTAGTAGCCGTTAGTAGCTGTTAGCTGCACATATTTTACAATGTCAGTTGTAATATCAGTAATCATTTCTAGCTTTACATATTCACTGCTTGATAAATTGTGAATCATTTCTCCAAGTGACATTAATTATTAAATCAGAATAAATGTATAAAGGTAGTTCTTTTACATTTTAACCGGTTAATCTGTCCCCGTTCACCGTTTACCGTTTACCGTTCACCGGCCTTCTAACGGCTAACCGCCAGCAGAATGTCACACCTCGAACCGGCCGGTTACAGGCTGGTTAACGGCCGTGTGGTTGTTTCTACGTTAACGTCACTCAGTACACGTTATAACCCATCAGGTGACAGTCAGTTAGGCGTTAACGGTAGCGTTATATTTACCCGTTAATCACACATCATCACGGCGGAACCGGGATTTCATTCTGCTCATCTAGCCGTCGAGCAGCGGAGCTAACTGTTAGCTACCGAGGAGAAAATGAGTAAAAAGAACCAACAATAATAGATTATAACAGGTCAAAGATAACCTCAGGTCAGAGAGTGTGTGCAGGTATCTCGAGCCTGTAGTGGGTATCATTCCTGCCTTCAGTGAGACATGTTGTGAATGAGGAAATAGATTTAATGTGTCATTCGGGTTAGCTGCCGGTAGCTAACAGTTAGCTTCACTGCTCGTCCCTTTGTTCACAGGGAACCGGCTGGTTCCGTCTTACAACCAGGGTTCTCCTACAGAACAGTCCAAACACGTCAACAAACGCGTGTCCAACATATATGTCGACGCTATAAATACATATGAATATATAAAAATCAGAACCAGCTGTTAGAGGCTGTTAGAGGCGGTTAGAGGCTGTAAGGTTGTGCTCAGATGTCCGGGCCTAGCGGGGCTAGCTCCTCGGCTAACGATGCTAGGTTAGCTCTTAACACGGCTGAAGGAACCCAAAATGTCCGCCAGTCTGATTCCACGGGTTCCTTTTTCTGCCTTTTAGTTTGATTTGATAGATGAAACCTGTTAATACACGGACATGTTTATATGTGTGTTCTGACATGAGGGGGTTTGGTGTGAATAGATGCGATCTGAGGTGCTGCGGTAGTTTCCGCCTGCTGGCTCTAATCCAACCACATGGTTGAGACCTCGTTAGCTACCATGCTAACAAGCCAGCTGGTCTGCTGAGGGATCCGGGCGCGACTCCACCACGTGTGAGCGCTCCGGTGCTCAGCACTGCGGCGCAAAATGGGGCAGTAGGTCTGCAGTAGATCTGTATTTAGTAGGTCTTCTGCAGTAGGTCTGTATTTAGTAGGTCTTCTGCAGTAGGTCTTCTGCAGTAGGTCTGTATTTAGTAGGTCTTCTGCAGTAGGTCTTCTGCAGTAGGTCTGTATTTAGTAGGTCTTCTGCAGTAGGTCTGTAGTAAGTCTACTGTAGTAGGTCTTCTGCAGTAGGTTTACTGCAGTAGGTCTACTGTAGTAGGTTTACTGTAGTAGGTCTTCTGCAGTAGGTTTACTGCAGTAGGTTTACTGTAGTAGGTCTTCTGCAGTAGGTTTACTGCAGTAGGTCTACTGTAGTAGGTTTACTGTAGTAGGTCTTCTGCAGTAGGTTTACTGCAGTAGGTTTACTGTAGTAGGTCTACAGTATGTCTTTTTTATTTGACCTTTATTTAACCAGGTAAAATCATTTGAGAAATTCTCATTTACAATGATGACATGGCCAAGAGTCCACCAGTCCACACAAGCGACACAAACAGCACAGATACAATACAGTATGACAAACATACAGTATGCCATCACATGGCATGAGAAAATGGCTAAAAACAGCATAGGTAAATAAATAGGTCAGAAATGAATAAACATTATGTACTAAAAAAGGTGGATTACTGGATGTTCTTTTCAAAATTGTAATGGAAGAGAGAGAGAGAGAGAGAGAGAGAAGTGAGGGCTGGTCAGCAAGTACAGCAGTCAACTATGACTTGTTGCAGCTTTTGTTTGAACCTGTTGAGAGTCTACTGTAGTAGGTCTGCAGTAGGTGGACTTTGAAACGCCAGTGAGCACTCTAGTATCTTATCGCAATATGCCGCATCACAGGAGCCCTATAACACAGAGGCCCTGATAACGTGGAGGAGAACAGCTTTAAGTTCCGCATGAGAAATGGCGCAGTCATTACTGGGTCATAATGCTGTTCTTGGTTCATATCTCACACCCAAAGTGCAGCTGGCACCCCTAAGCACCAGGATCTATAAAAGGGTGACAGTTGGGAGTTAAATATAACTTCCACATTATCTGGCCTTCGTTATTTGATTCCCTTACTGTTCTCCAGGTCTTGATGGTCAAGCTGGTTAGAAGCTTCTCATTGATTGAAAAGGAAATGACTGAAGCTTAGTTAACGATTCTGTTTTATCTTGTCTCATTGCAGCAACAAAAGTCTTGGGTACAGTCAAATGGTTCAACGTCAGGAATGGATATGGTTTCATCAATAGGTAAGTGGACCCCACCCCCATCCCTGCTTCCTAAAGACCCTGATATCATCTCTCTGTGAGTGAAGGAACATTCCCAATCCTATTATGGCTTTGATTGCTTACAAAGCTGACCAGACGATTTGTCTGCTGGTCTCCATGCTGTTGTTACGCAGAGTACTTATCCGCACACTCTCTGGTTGAGTCGCAATCTGTCTGCAGAGACGTCGTTATATTCTGTAGCTCAACAAGATACTGATAACTAGAACTAACCGAGTGGTTTTCTTCTCCCCTTTTTTTTTAGGAATGATACAAAAGAGGATGTTTTTGTACACCAGGTAAGTTGTAGGTAGTGTTCTTTTCTTATTCATTTTTTTTTTTTTAAATGATCATGAATATTAAAATCTCCCATCTGAACTATTCCTGCTTTTAGACAGCCATCAAAAAGAACAACCCGAGGAAATACCTTCGCAGTGTTGGAGACGGAGAAACTGTGGAGTTTGACGTAGTTGAGGGAGAAAAGGTAAGCTGTGCTTTGGTTGGTGATTTTTTGTGACTAGGTCCAAAGTTAATTCAAAAATTCATCCTTTTAATTGTTGTTTCCTAGATAATTAATTTTGGTAATTACATTTCTTCTAAAAAAAAAAAAAAAAGGGAGCAGAGGCGGCAAATGTCACCGGCCCAGGAGGCATTGCAGTCCAGGGAAGTAAGTACGCTGCTGACAGGAACCGCTACAGGCGCTATCCACGGAGAAGGGGTCCTCCCCGCGCTGGAGAATATCCAGATAACTACCAGAGTGATGGAGAGGGCGACGCGCCCAGCAGCGGAGGTCGTGACAAAGGCAGCCGAGATGGGGGAGAGAGCGCCCCTGAAGGAGACACGCAGCCACAGCAGCGCAGGCCCGCTTACCCTGGCAGACGGCGCTACCCGCCATACTTTGTACGTAGACGTTACGGCCGCCGGCCCCCGTACACCAACGCACCACGTGGGGAGATGACTGAGGTACGCCGGCCCAGGGCTTCTATCCTGAAGCAGGCACCCAGCAGTCCCAGTCGGGACACGTTGATATGTTGATGTCATACACAACGCCCTCTCCTTCAACACTCACGTGGTTGTGCAAAAAAAAAGAATCTTGGTGTGTCGGGGGTCTGGCCAATCTTTTGCAAATTGACTTAAAAAGGCCCCTAAACTCAGCTTTGTGTGAGCTACTTGATGTTGCACTTCTATCAGCCTAAGCATTAAGTTAATTACAAGGGCTGAACGTTTCATTATGAATGTTCTAAAGTCTGTTTGCCCACATGTTGGCTTTGGGAAAAGCTGCGTGTCAGTTGTTTGATCTATTTGCTTTCAGGGCGGCGAGGGTGACGAGGGCGGTCAGGGAGGTCCCGACCAGGGCAACAAACCAGCGAGGCAGAGCTACTACAGAGGCTTCCGACCAAGGTTCATTCCAAGGTTTACATGTTGGCTTCATTGACACAGGGCTGCAACAATGGGAGAGTAAAGGACCGGGCTGTCTGAACACTAGAGCCCCGAGTCTACCAACTTAAATTTGCCTCTTAAAACGAACCTGAATGAATAAATTGGCACCTCTTTCGGTCAGAGAAGCTCTCCTGTTGTTGAAGCCTAACCTCAAATTGCAGCTGTGCATTCAAATTTTGCTTCTGTACATTTTTAGTAGCAATTGTCTTAATAACTGCATCTTGTCTCAGTGAAGGATGTATTGCATGTATGTATTTGCATGATATCAGTCACTTTATAATCCATGGTTGCTTACAGCTGCTTGCTTTCTGCTTGTTCCCTCTAGGGGTCCACCCCGTCCCAGACCGGTGCGGGACGGTGAGGAGGACAAGGAGAATCAGGGCGGCGAAGATGGTCAGAACCAACAGCCCCGCCAGCGGCGCTATCGTCGCAACTTCAACTACCGCCGCAGACGCCCACAGACTGGTGGCAAACCCGGCCAGGAGACCAAGGAGGCCAAGACAGGAGGCGAACCATCTGCAGAGAAAACGTCCGCTCCCGAGGCCCAGCAGGGTGGGGCTGAGTAGGAAACAACCTGCCCACCGGCACCTACCATCTTTTACCATCGTCCGGGTGAGTCTGCAGCCTCAGGATTGCTGATCCCAGTCTGTCCTGATCATTTCCATTAACTCAAGCTTCACAAATATCTGGATTCAGACAGAGCTGACAGTAAATACTAGGAAACTTAAAACATTAAAATGTGAATAGCTAAGCTAGCTAATTAAGTTTGGCTAGCTTGTCATTTGCACTTTTTAGACTCTGTAGTGGATGATCCAAACATGAGGTAATGCAGTGGATTTGATAAAGCAAACTGTCTGGCTCTACAGAGCCTCACTATTGTCTCTTCTCCATTAAAAGCAGCAGCTTAAGCTTCAGATTCTTGTTCTGCTATCTGGTGATGATGCACCAGGGAGAACTGATGATGCACCAGTTACAAGACTAAACTCACATGATTGAAAATCCAGATGAACATTTGACTAATTTGCTCCTTTTTTCTTCTTACAGTTTTTTGTCAACAACAAGATGAAACATCAAACAAGATCTGAGCAATAAAGATTTGACTTGACGATCGTCACAAGCTTGCACCATGCATTTGACCAGATTACCACCGATTGCCTGCAGAATCTATGCAGACTTGTTTTTTTTCCATTATTTTTATGTGACAGCTACAAAAACGTTTTGGGGAAACAGCAATGTTTTTCTAATCTGTCCTAAGTTTTTACACCAAATGGTTTTTAAAGAAAAAATGGAAATTTGATATCTGGTCAGTTTGACATTTTTAAATAACTTTTTATGTATTCAAACATTTTAACAAAATGCAAGCTCAAATAAAAGTCCAGAAACCAGGAACATTGTCTCGAGTGTTGACTTTATTTTCATATTTCAAGTATATGGGCTTAAACAATGACACAAATTAAATTTTTCTTTTAGTTACATATTATACAGTAAGTTGGAGTGTTTTTTAAATTTCAAATATGGATATATTAGACAAATATAACCTTGTATAACGCAGTAAGTCTTATAATCAACCAAAATCAGCTTGTAAACTGCTTTTATAATATGGTAAATGTTTTGCCAAAACTTTGATAATTCTGTGGTGACATTTCCTTTTCCAGGATAACAGAGAAACCCTCCACAGCATCTTGAAATGACACTAACACAATGTGATACAACAAGAAAATGCAACCAATATTTAGCACAATATCAAGTTCCTCCTCTTCAGGTCAGGTGTCTCATGAAAATAAAGTGTAGGTAATAACACTTCAATGTTTTTTTGCATGCAACTTCTCAAACTAAAGAGTATCTAGACAATAAAACTGAACTTTATAGCTCCTAGATTACATATTAAAACCAAGGCTGCACCTGAGGCTCATTGTTTACTGCAGCAAGTAGGTTAAAGTTTAACATTCAATAAGGAAATAACATGTACAGTAAGAAGGCAGCGCTGTACAAGTAAAGACTGTTGGCCTGTAAGTCCTGCTATCGGCTGCACATATAGATGGTGGACATAAACACCTTGATATGTACAATAGCTCTGCAAACAAATATGATATTTAACTGTTAATTCCACCTGATGGTCATGCTTTAAAGTAATTGTTTTGGACAGTCTGACGTTGGAGAGTATCATGAAACCTGGATACTGGCTGGATTCAGCCCAGGAACCTCATGGTCACGTTGTAATTCATCTTAGTGAAACCACGACAGCATAAATGGCCATTTTTGAGGCTTTTCATATCCTGGTCTTTCCTCTTCTGGACCACTGTGTTCAGTACATTATGAGAAATCTACTGGAAGGTGTTCCTGTTATTTCGTCCACCCCACCCGTACATCCCGAGAGTCACTCAAACGTTGGTTTCTTTGCGCAGGCGCTTCATGCGCTGCATGTTGTTCTCGATGGCCGTGGGGTCGGTGATCTCTGTGGCACAGGTAGCAGGAAACCAGCCTCTCTCTCCGTCTCGCATCCTCTCACCATAACACCAGGCTGGGAGGAGCACACAGTTAGCTTTTATATGAAGGTCTGATGTTGTATTACGGGTAGAGGTGAAGCTAAACGCACACTCTCACCTTCCTCTGTCTGCAGCACGATGATGAACTCGGCCTGCTGCAGCCCCAACTCGTCTGGCTCCTTCGGCATGTAGGCTTTGGAGGCCTCGTACTGTGGCAAACCTGAAACACATTCCCATAATGCAATGTGATCCATCAAACCAAAGCTTTTTATGTACAGGTACAGTATATTTTCTTATATTTGAAGAGTAATGAACTCTGTGCTATAAAACCCCATCCTGCTGAGTATCTACAGCTCATCACATTACTTCCTGGAAAGGCACACCCTGTGATAACGGCCTCTGTGAGTGCTGCCTGTGGGATAGTTTAGTTGTAAATATGCCACTAACATGGACATCATAAGGGCGTGTATTTGTATAAACAACATCATGGCTTTAATTTAAATAACATTACTTTAATATCCAAAATACTGTATATGTTATTTGGCCTGTAGACCTCCAGTATATGACTACAGATGAATCTGAATGATCGCTCCACGTCCGTCTGGCTTTGAAAATTGTTCTGTGCATGTCCAACGCACATTCAGCACCAGATTAAACAGGTGTTTTTAAGGCATTTGATTAAATTTTACAGCATTATTTTGAGCTTTTTCCACTTGTACTAGTTAATTGGTAAACACGTTTACACATACACTATAAATGAGCTTTGTGAAAACACTGAGTTTATTCCTTAATCATTATTTTATTACGAAAACTGTTGTTTTGTGTAATGCACTTATTGTGTACCAGAATGTGGACTCACATCAGAAGTACAAATCATGTTCTTTATATGTAGTCATTGTGAAACATTGTAAACCCAAAGTCAGGATTCACATACTGTAGATCAGTGTCGGGGAACTTATATATTTTGATTTAACCTTTAGTCCCGTTGAGATCTCTGAGTCCAAAACCTTTAAAAGTCTGGAAAAGAATGGAGAACCTATGCAGCTCTGAGACGTGTCTATAACACATATCATGTATATATATATATATATACATATATAGATATAAAGATATATAGATATATAGATGTATAGATGTATGTATACAACTGCATTTGAAATAGTTGCAGACTCATTTGAAGTGGAAAGTGAATGCGAACCATCTGTTTTCCGTGCAGCTCCGCTGCCTCCTAAAGACTAATAAATCATTCACACATGAAAGGTAAGAGAACGTTTGTCATTAATTACCACTTTGAAAGATTAAATGTGCACACTGAATGCTGGTCAAGCTCAGAGTGAACTCTTCCAAAGAAGGCCTCCCTTAGTAAATAAAGCCGGCTGACGTACCATCTTTACTTTGCTTGTTTTCTGTGAGAGCGACTATCCAACGGGCCCGGTCCACCCTGAGAGACAGAGACACAAAGAACACGGTTAAATATGACTATTGTGTATGTGATAACACAAAAAGTCTGTTTCTAATGAGTGGACTAAAAGCACAGGAGGAGTTTAGGGTGCCATTAAAACTTGTGTCAGTAGAGGGAGCCAGACACAAAACATCAGATGTGGTTGACAGGAGCCGTGATGGCATGAGGATCCACCATCCATGGGTTCCCCTATAGCCTCACAAACACCATCCATGGGTTCCCCTATAGCCTCACACACACCATCCATGGGTTCCCCTATATCCTCACAAAACTATCAATGGTTCCCCTATAGCCTCACACACACCATCCATGGGTTCCCCTAAAGCCTCAAACACACCCATCCGTGGGTTCCCCTATAGCCTCACACACCACCTTCCATGGGTTCCCCTATAGCCTCACAAACACCATCCATGGGTTCCCCTATAGCCTCACACACACCTTCCATGGGTTCCCCTATAGCCTCACAAACACCATCCATGGGTTCCCCTATAGCCTCACACACACCATCCATGGGTTCCCCTATAGCCTCACACACACCATCCATGGGTTCCCCTATAGCCTCACACACACCTTCCATGGGTTTTATCATGTTTTCTCTACCATAGGGTCATCCTAGAGGGCACTTTATCATGTTTTCTCTACTGGAAAGGCATCCCAGAGGGCACTTCATCGTGTTTTCTCAACTAGAAGGGCATCCTAGAGAGCACTTTATCATGTTTTCTCAACTAGAAGGGAATCTTAGAGAGCACCTTATCATGTTTTCTCTACCATAGGGGCATCCAAGAGGACACTTCTGCTGCTGTTTGTTGGAACGTGATTCCTCCGGTGTATGTATGAACCAGTATGTGCCCGGAAGATGTCAGATGCTCAGCAAAATAATCCAAGGTTCCCTCCCTCCAGATGAAATTGTTATAATAATTAATACCTATATATATATTTTCCCTCTTGAGGGATAACTACTGTGTTTATTATGTGAAGTTCAGGGCTGACGGGAGCTGAAGGAGGTCATACCTGGACTCGGCCACCAGGGAGATCTGCTCCGCTCTCCCCTCGCTGTTCCTGCTCATCAGCAGCTTGAAGGACAGATAGTAGCTGTTGTTCTTGGCAGGCGAAGTCGCCCGTCCTTCTGCATCCTCCCCGAGTTCCACCTCCACGTTCTCCAGAGTGGCGTAGTCCATCACCACGAAGCTCTCCTCACTGGGTAAACAAAAAACTGGCTTTTATTCACATTCACACATTGTGCCGGAACAATCTCAGAAACACTGTGATTTTAAATTAACATTTTCGCACATTATAATGAAACCCAGCTTCTATTTTACTGTGTATGTGTGTACTATTAACACATCCAAACCACATTCCTTGACTGTCTGCTAATAGCATTTCCTAGATGTTATCTCCTGAAGACTGGGTCACAGTGTCGACCTAACAACCCTAGAATGACTGCAGTGTTGTGGGCAGCTCCTTCCTCTGTGCTGACATCGTTTGGTTTCTCCTCTAACTCAAAACAGAGAGCCGTAGTCTGTCGAGCTGACACGCTGAATGCAAGATTGAAGAATCTCAAGTATGCACGCACAACTTCTCTGTCCCCTCGCTCTCCTCGTTTCACTCCCTGCCCGTCAGCAGCTGGACCTACTTAGCGTCCATCGGAGTCACCAGGGAAGCTCTTGAAATGCTTCAAAATCTTGTCCTGGTTCTAACGTCTGTCTTCTCCAGCATCCCCCCATTTTACCAGATGCAAATCTGAGTTCTTTTTATTATCCAAAGTGAGAGCGATTTGGTCTGTGAAAGAAGAATTTTAAAATTCGCAGTGCAAACATTAGCTTCCTGCTCTGGTGACTTTGTTTCTGCTGCCAGACTCCTCTTCAACAGGATATTACAGGATGCTGAATGTGATCCTCTCAGATTTAACCTGAACTGACATACTGGAGAATATCTGCAGATGTTTGTGTGAATTAATATGAAAATCTGTCAGTTACATCTGTCCGTCAGTTTAAGTTTTGTTAATCAACTGAAAATAAGAAAATGGGTGGATGTAAAGAATCGCTGTGTTTTCGTTACCTAAGAATGAGCCGTTTCTATCTACATAGGGAGCGGGTCCTCTCTTTACAGTAGCCAAGAACACCGGCTCTACAGAGGGCTGTTCGCATTTTCATGTCAGCCACCGTAGTTCTCCAACACACTTGGCACACGGGAGAAGTTTCAGTTGGTTGCAATCTGCAACCTCACCACTAGATGCCGCCAAATCCTGCACACTGCAGCTTTAAAGGTGCTAAATACGGGATTGGGAGAATTTTTGTTGCCTCTCGACGGCTCTCAACATGGCAAAGACGGGGCGTGGGTGGCTTGGTGCTAACAGTGCTAACAGTGCAAACCACGGCGAAAGTGCTGACAGCGATAACAGTGTTTACCCGAGGGGGGAACAGGAGGGCGGCTGCTACGCTTCCACAACGACGCCATCGGTCGAGACGGCGGGTCGTTATCAGCTGTAACCGCCATATTAGTGCGGCGCGGAGCAGCGGCGGCGAGCGAGCCAGTGGGGCACGTTCACATGCACAAACATGCATGAATATGAAGCACGCACGGCCGGCACAGTAATGTCAAAGCAGCGTGGAGGAGGGAGAGCGACTTCATTCTCTGCTCAGGTAGACATTACTCCTCTATATCTTTACATAGACAATAGTATATATTAACACTCTGGATATTTATCACCTTTAAGTGATAGTTTAAACTCTTGTGTATTTCAGTGCCACTGACCTCTTCTTCTTGGTGACGATCAGCACGTCGTTGAAGAGGAACAGGTAGTAGCTGCGGTGGCTGAACGCCCTCCAGATGCTGAGCTCTTCAGTGCTGAAAGCCAGCTCGCCACGCTTCTTCAGCCACCGCGATGACGACACCAGAGGGAACGGCTGCGGGGACACGAGAGACATCAGTCCAGGTTAGTAAACTGAGTCTTCATCGTTACCACATGACGGGGAGTCGGTCCAAAGATTTATCCATTATGTTCCTTTCTTTTGATATTCACATCCATCATTTGACCTACAAACCCTGAGAACTCTATATTCACTTTCCCTGAAGGTGTTTGTGCAGAAACTCACCTTGATTTTACCAAAGTCCATCTGTTTCTGGATGGTGTACATCTGCTCCGTCCTCTCCATCCGCTGAGCACCGTCGTTGCAGCTGCTGACCAACTGTTGAAATAACAATCACAATAACGACATCGTGATAATCACATCGACTTCACGGTCCACTCTCAAACGGGAGACATGCTTCTCAACATCTCTACCTTGCTGATGGCGTGCAGCGACCAAACAGCAGCGAAGTACTCCGCTGTCTTGTCTGGAGTTTTCTGGCAGATCGTCTGTGAAGAGACAACAAAGGTGTGAAACTTTCAACCTTCTGCGCACCTGTACAGGCCGTGAAGCTGAATATGGAGTTCCTAAATCATTAAAAACATATTATTAACTCAAGTGTACATGCACGTATTTGCAAAGTTATATACTGTATTCTATTTAGCTTCTATCCTAGCTTTTATTTTAGCTAGATTTGTAATGTTTTAATGTTTTTATGTTTTTATAACTGTTTTAATTATGTCTTAATGTTCTTTTGCACTTTGTCGCAATATTCTTGAATGTTTATGTAAAGCACTTTGAATTGCCCTGTTGTTGAAATGTGCTATACAAATAAAGCTGCCTTGCCTTGCCTTACTGTATATATATAGAGAGATAGAGATTTTTAATGAATAGTTTACATGCAAAGATTAACTCAGTCAAGACTTTATTTCATTTGCAAAGATATGCATCCTCTCAGTGTGCGTTCCCGACTCAAAGTAGTGCTATGACGTTGGATGTTACAGGGACTAAGATTAATGCAAATGCAGATCTCACTGTTCTGATTGCATAAAAAAAGTACACCTTTTTGCTCCGATTTTTGGCATATGGTGGCGTGATCTTTACGCTTTTAAAATTGTCCTAAAATTAAATTAAAAAAGTTATAGCAATATATCGCAATATATTGAATCATAACCCCTGTATCATGATATGTATCCTATTTCCAGATTCATGCCACTATCCAGCCCTAATATATATATGGTTTATGTTCATTTGTTTACTTTTATCACCCCAAAAATGTGTCTCTATGAAACATAAATAAGTGTTGATGCCTTTAGATTTTGACGGGTGCAAAGCTCGTCACAAGCTTTTATAAATAAGAAAAAAATAAAATAAGTTTTATAAAGACATGCTGATAATGTGGTGATCAGGTGACAATACACACTTAATAATAATAGATAAAGTGTCTCTCAGGCTCCTATTTTCAGCTGCTGTGTGTTTTCCAATTAGGAATTCATTGTCAATTAATCTGTCGATTATTTCCTCCATTAGTTGATTAGTTGTTTGGTTTATAAAATGGTGAAAAATCATCGATCAGTGTTTCCTCAAGGCCCAAGATGATGTCCTCAAATGTCCCGTTTTGTCCACAACTCAAAGACATTCAGTTTACTGTCACAGAGTAGTAAAGAAACTAAAACATATTCACATTTAAGGAGCTGGAAACAGAAAATTTGGACTTTTCTTTCTTAATAAATTACTCAAAATAGTTGGGGATTCATTTAAAAGTTTGCATTAAGCGATAGATACAGTAAAGTAAAGATCAAACTGACGTCCAGCAGCAGTGGCAGTCTGGTGACTCGCTGCATGGGCAGGATGAGGAAGGAGATCATGGGCAGGCCTCCGCAATCACTGCTCCCTTCAATCTGCTTCAGAGTGTCTTTGAACGCAATGTTGCTGGTCCTGATAGATAGATAGAGAGAGAGATAGAGAGAGAGTTCAGCTCATCCTGCTGTGTTACTGCAGAAAACCCTCAGCCTGCTCTGTTCTACTCACAGCAGCCTCTGCAGCGTCCTCTGCTGGAAGGTCTCGTTGGAGCAGTAGACGATGTAGGGCTCAAAGTGGTGGGCGGAGTGGTTCTGAACAATATCGCTGATGTCCCGGATCACCGGGTTGTCATAGTGACGCCGTTCAAGGTCCTCAAAAAAACTGAAAATGGAGAGAGAGAGCGAGAGAGAGTGGTAGGGGGAGGTTAGTGTAGAAGTGAAAGGATTGTGTTTTTTCCCTCCCACGGACTGATTACCTAGCGGGAACACACACAGCTGTGTGAGGGCTGAACTGAATACTTCTAGGTTTTAAATTACAGGTTATTAGATAAGAGATAATGCACAGCGAGCGGGTCATTGTTTGCGTAATAAACCCCACAGGGTGATGGGGGGGGTCTGCATCGCCCTGAAGAGGTTTATTTCATAACAATGACCCGCTAGCTGTACGTTATCCCGCTTATTACACGGCTCCCGCTTAAAAACGGTCCTCCAGAGACTGAGGTTAGAACTGCATCTATAGCAACGGTCTGTTTTACATAGCAACGGTCTGCTATAAAGAAATAACAGACCGTAGAATGCTGTGACTGACCAAGCAGAACCGAGTATTCAACAAAGCCGTGTAATAACATGTGATAACGACACTTGCCTCATCACGTACAGATGAATGTATCAGCGTTTCCTTCTGAGACAAGTATGACAAAACTAATCTGAGGCTAGAAACTTTATGTTACAACCTAGAGCTGTCAGAGCGATAACACGTTAACGCAAATTCGTTTTAACGCCACTAATTTCTTTATCGCATTAACGCATTTACGATTTTTGGTTTGTAGCGGCTCAGTTTTAAAGCTAGAGTGAAGAACCATGTCAGACTAGCTTGTCATGAAGGAGGTTTAAATAACGCTCTAAACTTACGCTAAATGTTGGCAAGGAAAACTGTCCATGTCCATTTTCAAAAGGGGTCCCTTGACCTCTGACCTCCAGATCAGTGAATGTAATGGGTTCTATGGGTACCCACGAGTCTCCCCTTTACAGACATGCCCACTTTATGATAATCACATGCAGTTTGGGGCAAGTCATAGTCAAGTCAGCACACTGACAACACTGACAGCTGGTGTTGCCTGTTGGGCTGCAGTTTGCCATGTTATGATTGGAGCATATTGTTTTATGCTAAATGCAGTACCTGTGAGGGTTTTCTGGACAATATCTGTCATTGTTTTGTGTTGTTAATTGATTTCTAATAATAAATATATACACACATTTGCATAAGCAAGAATATTTGTCCACTCCCATGTTAAGAGGATTAAATACTTGAACAATCACCTTTAAGGTACATTTTGCACAGATAAATTTTTTTACATTAAATCATGATTAACTATGGACAATCATGTGATTAATCAGGATTAACTATTTGAATCGATTGACAGCCCTAGCTACAACCAAGTTGGTCAAGTATACTGTGTATATGACATTAGAGCCTGGTGTCCCTGTAATGTTAAGTTTAATGTTGTACACTGTCGTGGTCATTGGAAGAAGTTATTTGAGCTGTAATATGAAAAACAAAAAGGCTTCTTTCTTCGTTTACTCAGTGGATTCTGAACAATGTGCCCTTCAGAACATCCTGAAAAGAGCACAGACTGCAAGGTACACTAAAATACTACGTGTTCTACTATAAGATCCAGGTGAACCCTTCTGCCGCAGCGTTTGTAAAGGCTTTACATTATCATTATTATTATTATATAACAGGTATAAATGAGTTTCAGCCCTCCCCTTGCTAAGTGCCTTTTAACAAAAAAGGAGTAAATGACACCTGGAAAGCCGCCCAACCCAGGAAGCAGCTCCAGGATTCACACACAGATACTGACAGTCAGCTGAACACACCTTCTAGTTTCACTCATCCTGTTTTACTTGGAACAAAAGAAGAGGATCAAAGATAGAAGAGAAAGACACTTCTTCTGTTGCTGCTGCCTAAAACTGGATCTATTTCCATTCACAGTATTCTAACGTACCGAGCCACACAGGCAGCTCTCTCAGGCACATTATCATGTTAAAGCCCGGGAATAGCAGCAAAGGCAGCAGAACCAATTTGTCTGGGCGTGTTTTAACATGTTGATGGAGCCTACAGGATACTGAAGACATGCTAAGGGCAAATACTCCGCCTGACTCTTTACATCCACCCATTTTCTGCTTGAAACCGACGTTTCGGTGGGAATACGACGTTAACTAACACCTCAATGTGCAGCTCCATTTGTAGACACAATCAGTCTATTACGCTGCTTCACACACTGATAACATCATCAGATCCTCCCCTAGCACACACACACACTTCTGCACTTTAATAGACAGAGCTACTCTGCACCTTTATAGACTGGTTTTACTGTATTCTACAAACAATGTACAGCTTTATTCTGCACTTTAATCTATTTAAAAAAAACAAAACTCTCTACCTTAGTTCTCATCCTGCATCTCCTATATTTTATTATCCAGCACTACATCACTTTTTGCACTATATTCACATTTTTAATAGTCCCGTATCTCAGTTGTCACTTACTTATGTCTTTTTACTAACATGTGTACTACTTACTTGTGCCTTTTTGCTAATATGTTTTGCAATATGGAACTGTGATGCTGGAAACTTGAATTTCCCTCTGGATCAATAAAGTTACTATCTATCTATCTATCTATCTATCTATCTGTCTATCTATCTATCTGTCTGTCTATCTATCTATCTATCTGTCTATCTATCTATCTGTCTATCTATCTATCTATCTATCTATCTATCTATCTATCTATCTATCTATCTATCTATCTATCTATCTGTCTATCTATCTATCATATAAACACACAGACTGTGTTGCGCCCACCGTTTGCTGACTTGTTGGATGACGGAGATGTTGGAGAAGAGGTGATGGTACTCCGTGGCCGTCATCGTCTTCTTCAGCGCTTCGCTGTTCTTGAAGTGACGCACCAGGATGCCCAGGCTGTGCAGGTACGAATGCTCCGACGTGATGATCTCAAAAATGGCCTGGTCAAATGATCACACAAAACCCAAAATGAATGTGCATGTGAAGGAGCAACATGCACTTTCTTTTCAGCTTTAATTCTTTAAATAGGAAAACCCCCACCATGTGATGCTCTTACTGTTAGATCTTTAGGTTTTTTAATTCACTAGCCTGCTTTTTCCTCCTCTGGGTAATTTCCTACATTTCCCAGAATTCCTTTTTTAACAATATCCAGAGAAATGGCCTCTACTTTCTGCATTTAAATGTTTGTTTAACACATAAATAAACAGAGCAAAGCAGTGAAGAAGTTCTTCACAATCAAGAAAGTACAACAGACAAAACAAACATATGTGGCTGCAATGCATTCTGGTCTATTGAGGCTGCTGTTGGTGAGTTGTGTCTAAAGGTAGACAGACAAGTTGCAAAACTTTTGCAAGATGGTTAAGGTTAGGCATTGACCTTGAATGGTTAAGGTCATCAGGGAGTCTCGCAAGACTTTTTGCAGGTTTTTGCAATTTGTGGGTTACCTTCTAGACACGACCTTGTTGGTGGAGAATCAGAAGCGTACTCCAGCAGACAACAGATCAGATCAGCAATCTGTAGCGGTGGTCAAAGTAGTTTCTACTGTACGACAGTAATGGAGGGTTTAGTTGACCTCTGCTGTTAGTGGTCAGGATCTGAGGTGAGCCATCAGGTGGTGATGACGCATCTACACACCCCGTCACTGCCAGGGTTGCCAGGTCTGATTATTAGCAGCGACTTTGGGCTTGTTTTCCTGAAAAGTCGCTTAAAAAATATTGGTAGTTGCGAAATGCAAAAATTAAATTAAATGTTCAAATTCTTTAAGTTTAGTTAACAAAAAAAATGTAAAGTTATAAGCTAAAAATGGATGCAAAAAAGAACTGAAATGCATGTAATCCAAAATGAATTCATACATATATATGAAGTGATCAAGTGACCGCCTCTCTCTCCCTCTCGCTCTCTCTCTCTCTCTCTCTTATTGCGGTCGGTAGGTAAGGTCGCTTCTTTTGGGCTTGTTTCTATAAACCTGGTTACTTATTTCTCTCGCGAGATCTGGCAACACCGTTCACTTCCTGTAAAGGTGAAGTGGCCTCAGACGGGACCAAAGGTCATCAGCGGAGCTAAATTAAGAAAACTACTTGCTGATAATCTCGCGGCAACATCGATGTTTCAGACTAAAAGCTCAAAACGTCACTAAAGAGTAGTACATGATAGTCTGCCTGGTGGAGCTGGTAAAGCTCTGCTCGGTCAGAGCTCAGGTAAGGAGACGGTTTTCATCTCAGTTAAAGCAAAATGCTTTTGTCCCTAAAAAGCTCTAAAGTTGTTATGGATGGCTGCAGATATAAAGCTAAAGCCTCGAGGGGACTTGAGGCACAAAAGAGCGAGAGGAGCAGACGGACTGAGTGAGATCTCTCAGGCAGGGTGTGGCTTTATTCAGGGACTACAGAGCACACAGGGTGGACCTTGGTATTGACACAACATGTGTTGTTTGACTGCTGCTGAAGACACATTACAGAAGGGGAACTCCAGCTTCAGATACTGTTAGTGCAGATACTATAAAGACGGTATCGGTCCGTGATGTTCGATTGCTTTTTAGGAGATATCTTGTAATGAAATGTAACGTGACTTTATTGTTAAACCCAAACGACCTCAATCTGTTTTATCTGCTTCTGCTCAGCGAGTTTCCCAGAAAGCGTTTTGACACAGAATCGGAGTTTGAACCAGATAATGTCAGCAGGTGTGGGATGAAAATCAATGTGACTTGGAAGTATGTTAAACAGAAAGCCAGGAAGTGTGTGGGGTTTGAAAGAAGTGGGCGTTAAGGAGGCGGGAGAGGTCTGGTGAAAGATGCTTTTGAGTTGCATTGTGGGAAATGTAGGATCCTGTGTGTTTTTGGCGCCTGACCCAAAGCAGCAGGGACTACAAGTCAGGATATTTTGGCCTCTGCTGTATCTTTCCTCTTTTTCTTTCTTCTTTCTTTTTGTAGTGTGCATCTTTCATAAATACTTTTAATGATTACTGCTAGCAGGTTTTATTATTCCAGTAACCGTCTTTATGGTAACCACATGCTATACGGCTGTTTCTCCCTCCGACTCCAAGTGGCAGAAACACAGAAACTAAACAGCGCTGCTGAACCTTTGTGGAGAAGCTCGGGCTTACTTAAACTGTACGTTTGTTGCTGAAATGTCATGATGTTGAACTCGCATCACATTCAAATGTTTCTTGTCTACGGTCTCTGGAGCAGTTGGTGTCTTTGCCTCTTATATTCTAGGTTTTTCTCCCTGTGACTGTTGGATGCTGATGCAACATGCTGAGTGTACAAAGACGATTGTGTTTTTATTGAGATGTTTCTGTTCTGCCATTGAGCTCCATCAGAGCTGTCCTTCTTCCTGCAGCACATTAAATCCTTTCTAGGACATTTCTGCATACTTGGCATGCATACCTGCACACATACACAAACACACACACACACACACACACACACTCACATGCACCAGCAAACACACACACTTACCTCTTGTCTCTTTCTCTCCTGAGGTGAGATCAGTGTCAGGATACCTGTGTCCCTCACCTTTGTACGAGATAAAAAAAGAAGCACGAGCGTTAAGTTAAGCTCCACATGCTGCTGTATGTTTGAGACAGAACTTGTTTTGAAAATAGTAAAAATGAAATGTCAACGACGACGCCGGCCTGTCGGACGAGCTCGCTGGATACTCTGACACACGGGATCATGGAGTGTGGGAGTTTATGCAGCAGCCAAAAACATGTAAGAAGCTTTTATATTAAACAAAATTCAGCTGAAGTTACAGAGCAAGAAGGAGATTTTATCAGAAGACAGACATATCGGCTGTCAGTGTTTTCTGTGGAAGGAAGTGATGACTCAAATATGTATTAGTACACTAACTCGATTATCAATTCAAACGCATTTGCAGAAGTCTTGTTAGTTTCCCTCAGTGCTTCCTTTTGAGGTTTTTACCTGTGGCAGCTGGCTCCACGTGAGCTGTATCGGCCGGTAGCTCTTCACCACGATGCCCTGGTCCTCCACGGGAGGCTCCACCACCACGAAGTCGTCAAGCAGCTCGTCCTGGTTGGTGGAGTTCAGCCCTCGCTCACGGATCTCCTGGTAGAGGCGCGGCGTAGCTGAGGATCGCATCAACAAACATACATACTTCAGTTTCAATTCAGAGTCTCTCAATGTGCAATGACTTTTTAATGTCACACAGAATATTTTGAATGAAAAACATATCGCAAATTCCTAAAAAGCAGTTTAAAGGGTCTCTGAACTGAACAACGGGCTTACGCATGAAGGATTCTGATGTTATTCACCCATAAATCTATTGAATGTATTGAAAGAAGTTAATTGTAGGTGTTTTGTGTAGAAAATGAAAGGCTAGAGCTGGGGTCAGGGTTCAGCAACCTCAACCCCCAAAAATCTGTCTGGAGCTGCAAAACATGTGATCATTGTGACGAAGGTAACACAGTTTATAGTCTAAGTATATAGTATATAAGTCTAATGCAGTGAGGGCCAAAGAGACAATGTACTACGGAGTATTAGGGCCACATTGAGGGAAAAAACATCTGAGATTTACACAATAAAGTCAGAATATTACGAGAATAAAGTCATAACTTATTATGACTTACTTATTCTCATAATATAACGACTTTTTTTCTGTGTTTTTCTAAGATGACAAAGAACTCTTCAATCAAGCGAGCACAAGCGAGAGCGACAGGACGCTGACTGTCGTTGACTCAACGGCCACAGGTGTCGCTGTAAACTGAATGCCTTTGAGTTGTGGACAAAACAAGACATCTGAGGACGTCATCTTGGGCTTTGGAAACACTGATCAACATTTTTCACCATTTTATAAACCAAACAACTAATCAAGAAAATAATCGACAGATTAATTGACAATAAAAAATGATGGTTAGTTGCAGCACTAATTGCTTTGCAATCCAAAAGAATCCATCCTCCCCCGAATACCCCACCAAATGTCTTTGTTATTCCCCATCTATTTAGAGACGTGGACAGAGTGACACATCAGTGAACATACCATCTTTGAAGGAGCCACGTTGTTTCTGGTTCCTCTTTCTGCCCAGGGTTCTCTGGAGGGGAGACATCAGAGCAGAGTTTAACACTGTGCTTCAGTAATACTCATTAGATCTTATTAGAACTTATTAAATCTCATTCAACATCTGTTTGTTTCTTCAGCGCTGCCTCTTTCTGTCAATCCTTAAATGTGGCGTTTTTTAAGTATAATCTGGTAAAAACAACCCTATGGGGGACTTCCTCCACACCGGTCGGTGCCGGTCTGGACGATAGGAACCAGTTGTGGAAACACGGCATCATCACTGTGACTAAAGGAGACTTTGACAGAGGTCACTGCCAATGCTACTGGCTACGCTGGCTGTGACCTGTGAGGCCATTAGAGGAACAAAACTGTATCAGCTGAGCTCTGTCTGCATCTGAAGAACATATCTAGTTAGCTTTTAATTACAAAACACTCATAATATCCAACAGACTACAAATTCCATTTAACTATGAGCTTATGATAAATGGACAATTCCTGCCCTTTGACCCCAAACCCCCCGGCTGCTGTGTACCTTGCGTCCAGGGCTGCGAGCTGGACCGGGACTGGTCGCTCTGTCCTCTCTGACAGGTTTCAGTGTGGCTCCAGTATCTCGTCCCGCCGCCATAGCTTCAATGTCCAGGCTGGTCACGGCCGCTCTATACGACTTGTTCCTGCGGTTCCTCCTCAAAGCGAACCCGTCTCCGTCGCTGTCATAATCCTCCCAGGACAAATCTGGGCCCTGGGTCGAGTGACGGCTTCGACTCCCGCCGCTGATGTTCTCCAGTCCCACCGGGAACGTCACCACGGTGGTGTGGTGGCGGTTTTTAGGCCGGCTGGCTAAATTCTTGGGAATGAGCTGGTGGGTGCCGAGCTTCAACGCTGCAGGACTCTGGGTGCTCAAAACCCGCACCCGAGGAGGCAACGTCTTCCTGTCTACTTCATCCTCCTGGGGCAGCGGGGCTGTTTCAGATGGGACTGTTGGGGGGGTGCTTGGTGGCTGGCAGCACTCGTCGCCGGGCTCAGATATGTGGAGTTCTGTGGAGAAGTGGTTCTCCAGAAATAGAGGGGCCTGGTCGCCCATGCAGCTGTCTGACTCGCTGTGGGACATGGCGAACCTCTCGCCGTCACCTCGGCCCGGTCTGCTGAGCTCCTCAGCACCTACAACATCGAAGGAGTCTGAAGAGGACGGAAACATTACAACCTGGAGAACACTTGTTCATGCATTTATACAGCTTTCTCCGGTTTACCTAAATCAACTATTAACAAACTACAACTTGTGCAAAATCCTGCTGCTACTGTGGGATATCTGGCTCCCTGTACATGCTAGACCAGACTTCAAGATCCTGCTTTTAACTTATAAAATATTATACCAAACCTTGCACCAACTTACTCATCACCCCTAGTAACTCACTCCTCATATACCTGCTAGGGTTTTACCATCACACAATGCTGCTCTCCAGGCTATTCCAAAAATAAACAAGACATCAGTAGGTGGTAGGGCCTTCTCTTACCAAGCCCGTCTTCCTACCTAAACTCGAGAGGCTTTCGTCAGTCGAATCATTTAAAAGTGAACTCAAAACACGTCCTTTCTAATCAGCCCTCAACCTCACTTAGTCTGCCTAAAATACTAATTACACTTCTCTACTTAAAGCTCTGCTCATGTTGCTATTGTTATTATTGTATACTGTATATTGTGTGTCTAACTTGTCCATTTGTAATGCTTCGTTTGTAGTTTATATCACTTAACAACCAATCAGAGCTGAGCTGGAGCCTTGCCGCCTCTGAGAAGCTGTCAATCACTCCGATCGAACGGTCAAACTAGGCAGCGCTGATCAAATATGAATCAATATTCTGTTACTGTAATGTCTATTTCTCTCCTCAGATGTTATCAGAATCATCTTGTAGTGTACTGTTTAGCTGTAAAAAACTGAACGTTCGTGACCCGGCTGGTGGGAGGTGTTTTGTATTTCCTCAACTGATCTCGGCCGGGTCTCAAACTTTCTAATTTTACAGCTAAACAGAACACTACAAGATGTTTCTGAAAACAGTTTCCGAAAACAGTTTGTGAGTGATTGACAGCTGCTCAGAGACGGCAGCTGGACGGAAGACTATAGTTTGGCTCTGACTGCTTGTTTTCCTCCGGTCTGCGAAATCTTGCAGATGCCATTAGGAGCACCGGAGGACACCGGAGGAACATGATTTGCCAAGTCCACTTATGAGCAGCAACTTTGGGCTTGTTTTTCCTGAAAAGTCGCTAACAAATATTGGTAGTCGCGGGTTGTGTTTTTTTGGGCTTGTTTCTGTCTCTCTCCGACGATTTGAAGGCAAAACATTAAAAAAAACACACACAGCACCGGACTTTTTAATGACGCTTGCCGACATTGGATTCACGTTTTTTGCAAAAATGAAACGAAATGCAAAAATGCATTGTATGACTGCAAATTGTATGAAATTGTGTCTCAACGTTTACTTATTTTATTCTTCTATTGTTATTTTTAGGTTTGTTAATTTTGATACTTATTTATTGTATCCTTTTTAATGACGGGAGCTGGGAGAAACAATATTTAGTTTCCTTCTGTGTATGCAAATACTCAGTGAAATGACAATAAAGTGAATCTTGAATAGTAGTATAACTGTATAATATGATAATACAAGAAGATGTAAGGAATGATATAAGAAGATATAATAAGACATGGGGGTAAAACAAAGCAGAGGTGTCTCTTGTCTCTGGGTGACCCTGAACTACCTCCAGTGTTTCTCCCAGATCTCTTCCCATCACATTAGGGATCCTTTAATAATAAGGTTTGTTCCTCTCAGTTTGGTCAGAGCAGCCAGTGGTGTCCTCATATCCAGGGACTCAACCTGTGACTCACTGCTCACTCCTACTCTGCACACCTTCCCACACACACACAACCCACAGAGACCTGCTCCAGTAAATCTGTGCGCCACAGAAACTACAAGAAAACAAATTGTTCTCTGATAAATACACAGCCCTGTGCACACACACACACACACACACACACACACACACAAAGTGTTATTATACAGGCCTAACTCTGATAAACATGTCATTATAACGACACACATCACATGACAGTAATAAACCAGCTCTAACTGCAGTTTTACATTATAAACTCTTATTATAATAACACAGAGAAGTGTTTGTTCTGTTTAGTCTGATTCTACATTAAGTTGTGTGGCTGAGGAGGATTATAGGTTACAGGGTGCGAGCAAACATGTCCGCCTCACATTCCCATGGATCACAAGAGCAGCGAGCTGAAACTCAGTAAACACTCAGATCAACAGCTGTCTTACCTGCGACAGGTGAGCGTCCAACAGCAGCCTTCTTCTTCTTCTTCTGCTTGTGATTAGATGATCAGATGATGAGTCTCAGCGGTCAGAGCTGCTGGAGAGAAGTTCAGCAGCAGATTGTTGGATTGTTTAGTCCTCCTCCGCTCCACTCTGTCACATACTTCTCCTCACTCACTCACTTCCTCTCTCTCTCTCTCTCTCTCTCTCTCTCTCTCTCTCTCTCTCTGCGTGTGTGTGTGTGTGTGCAGGCGCCCATTAAGCGGAGCTGATGACGTCACCACAGGTGAGTTATCAATCAATCATCGATAACTGAAGAGAAGTGATCTAACAAACACATCAGTTCTGTTTTCTTTCACTTCTTCTACATGATTCTGGTCTTCCTTATTTAATGGTGATAAATAAATACTGGATCAATAACAAACTTCAGGAAGTGTCTTTCAAGATATTACATAGAATTTACCTGGTAAAACTTTTGTTGGAAGCTTGTAATTTGTATCATAGCTGGAGCAAGATGGTTGTGAATAGGGAGAGAGAATATTTTTATTGATTATAGATATATTCTGTATATATATATATACATATATTTCTCTTCTTCAAGTCCACAGAAATCACATTTATAACCAATATCCAGCTTATATATATACTGTAGTACAAATATACTGTAGATAACACATATATATATATATACTGTATATATATAACATAATAGATAACATAACATAACATATATATATATGTATATATATATTTATATACAGTATTATACAGTATACATATTACACATATTATATACAGTATATATATTATACAGTATTTATATACAGTATATATATATATATATACTGTATGCATATATGTATAAACTGTAGATAACTTTTTTGATCTTCCATTTCTTCTTTCTCTCTCTGATGTTTGTTGACGTCTCATCTACCTGGTTGGTGACAGTTAGCTCTTTTGCGCCCCCTGGTGTCCATCAGGAGGAACTACAGCATCGCCACTGAAGTCGACATACCAAACTGAAACATTTCAAAATCATCTCCACATATCAGAGATTTTTGGTTTGAGTTTTCATATTGATTCTTTGAAAGCAGTAACCAGTAACTAAATAAAAACACATGGAAACTGTACTCCCAAATGTAACATAAAGTCTGTAGCTTTTTTGTTGTTTCATTTATTTTCTCATTATTTTTTATTGCATATTACTATTAGTTTTTAATCGTTGTTATTATTATAATGATTTTGTCATTGGTGGTATATTGGTTGTATTAATATCGTATTAATGTAATTCCCTTACCTTTTGTTCAAGCAGTATGTTCCTCATATTGGAGGTAAAACTCTGTACGCCAGTTACAACTGGAGGCCTCCAAAATGACGCCAGGTGAAAAACTCTCAACAAAAACTGAACATCATGAGCTTCAGGTAGCATTTATTCGAGGGCCACTGGTTTACTGGATGTTATTGTACACGTGTTTCTGTTGGAGGCAACAACAAGCACACTCTGAATGGTGATTAAAGATTTATTGTCTTCATTTTAACAGTCTGAAAATATAATTATACATGAATTAGCCGACGAACTATTCAAGCAAGGCTGAGACATGTAAATATAATGCAATATGGGAACGACAAAAATCTGAGAGGGTCACTATGTACAGAGTTTAAATATATTTATATATATATATAGAAAATCAAATGGCAATGACGTTTACATCATTTTCAATTTCAACATCATATGGCATCCGATGAAAGTGAATTCCAATATTTCCAAGTGACTCCCCGACCAGGACCATGATGACATCATGTGTGCGCTCGACACCCTACATCCTTAAAAATGTACATCCAACATCAATGTAGTAAACATAGAGAATATTTTCCATCATGCATGCGGGAATACTTATGTGTCACGCTCAGCAAGAGACAGTTAAATGTTACAGTTTCATGCTCAGCTAACATTTCAAACGTGTCTCCTCAGTTCTGCCAAAAACATTCAACACAGCTTTCCCACATTTACATATTTCAGCCGATTAGACTGTTGTCAGGCTGTTAAATAGGCGTTACCGGTCACTTTAAGCCCCATAGATGTGGGTCAGTATGGGCCTACTACACCCACTAGTAGGTTTTATCATCCATTCACATGATAGATAACTTAAAGAAGGTATAAAAGAACAAGACAGCGACCTCTAGCGACCGTAGTAATCATGACAGGAGCAGAAGTGGAAGTCAGGCGCTGTAGCAGTGACAGCGTGAAGCTCTATATGGGTAGAGGCTGGAAGCAACAGATGGGACACACAATTGTTGAAGTTGTAGTTTCGTTGCCTAAACCTAAAGAAGTTGTAGTTTTAATGCATAACCATAAAGAATTTGTAGTTTTGTTGTGTAAACCTAAAGAAGTTGTAGTTTTGTTGCCTAACCATAAAGAAGTTGTTGCCTAAATCTAAAAAAGTAATTTTGTTTATGTTCAAAACGTGACGTTTCATTCAGTTTTCAGAACGTGTTGCTTTTAAGTTTTGCTTTCACTTTTATAACGTAGTAGGCGTAGTAGGCCCCTAATGACCCACATCTATGGTGCTTATAGAGACTGATAACGCCTATTTAATGGCCTGATAACAGTTGAATCGAGTGCCCATACTTAGCCCCAAATCGATGACCCCATGCTCAACAAATGTGTGAATCCTAGGAATGCTTGAAAACCTGGAAGTGAAAGGAACTGTTCAGAAATGACTAAAATTAGCTGTATTATTATCAACCTGACATTTGAGTCAGCTCTGTCACGTAAGTATCCTGTTCATCTTATCTTATAATCAGATGTTTGAGCCAAAGAAACTGGACTCTGGGATTATCTCAGGAAGGGTATATTTGTGATGTTTCTGGTGGACAGAGAGCAACAGTCTATATTCTGTAAGCAGATCTGCTCATCAAAGATTTATCCTCCAGGTTAGTAGGACGAAGGCCGGAACAGGACACAGAACAAACTGATGTCTTTTCTCTACAATATTCAGTGTGCAGATGAGACGTCTGGATGTTGCTCTTCACATGTATGCATGTTTTTGTTTTTTTTAAAAAAGGTGTTCAAATAGAAACCTAGCAGGATCGTACTCACATTGTGTGTCTTTGTTTTTCAGGGTCCTGGGGGGTCAAATGTGCTTAATAATACATCACAACATGCTCGATACACATTATGCAACACATGCACGCAACGGTTCACATTCATGATCACAATATAGCTTTAACATTTAGGTCACATATAGAAAAATTGGAACATTGCAGCTTTTTTTTCCCTCCGGTGATAATTAGTAAAATTCAATTTGCACAGCTACGTAATCTTTACATTATTTTAAAATATGATATATATCAGTATTCCAAATCCACAGAGAACAAGCTGATCTAAAGAAACAGGTTAGTTTGAGCCGTGTTAGGATTACAACTGTGGCAGTAAAATGAAGCCGATTAGAAAGTGCTTCTATGAGCGTGATACAAAAAATCTCATGACTAAGTGTATAACATGATAAAGATATTGTCTACGTACAGAATGCATTAGCTGCTTCAGGGTTTAATAAGCCTTTTGCTGAGTATGCCATCTCCAGATGACACAACTGTTATGGAGCTGCTTCTTCATTCATTACATGCAATGAATGGCAGAGTAGCCCCTTTCCATCTATCACAAACCTCTTTGTTTCAGTAAATCTTCTATGTGAAATAGCTTCTATTGATTTGAAAGCAAGGATACTAGAGATAATCTTAATTTAGTTAATAAGGACACATGCATTTATAGCAAATGTCTTAAGCGAGGAGAATCAGTGCATGTCACAGCTATTGTTAGCACTAAAATGCCAAGAGTTTGTGTCCATGAGACTTTCGCCACCCAAGCTGAGCCTCACAGAGCCGGTGTGGACAGCAGCAACCCACAGCATGGTCCTGTGTTTGTGGAGGTGGAAGAGTGAGACAGAAGAGTGAGACAGGGTTCAGAGGAGCTCTTCCCTGCTGCGGTCCAGTGTGCAGTGCAGGGTGGAGGAGGTCAGGGATGGGGAGGTGTTCAGTGAAGGCCTTGGGGTGTGTGTGAGGGTGAGGGTGAGGGAGAGGAGAGGAGAGGAGGGGGAGACGGCCCGGTTCACTGTTTGGCTATATCCCCTTTCTTCAGAATGATCTGTCGCTGCCAGGGGGCCAGCTTGGTGTCGTCGTAGCCCAGGTTCCGTAGTCGCTCCTGCTCCGTCTTCTCCTCCTTCTCCTTCACCTGCTTGGCCTGCTGCTCCACTTTTCTGCATGCATCCATGGAGAAGGGAAACATAAGTTAGAATTGCACACAAAGCTTTTATAAGCTATCAAAGGTTATTTGTTAATAGGCCTTCTAATAAAACAATCTCACATTAAACCATAAAATAATATACAAATCTGAACATTGGATAAAGCCGTGTAGTGTAGTAAAACCCAGGCCTGAATGTGTATTTTGGATGTTTTCTATCCACTAGTCTGAAAGAAGACATGTTATGGAAGCAAAATAGCCCAAAATCTCAAAACTGACCAGTGCATGAAAAACTATGTTTTTTGCCTGAGGTGTCTTAATGGTTATTTTTCATGGCAGACATTTAAAATCAAGTTTTAATTGTTTTGTGCATATAGCTCCAGAAAGCAACTAACAAATAGAAAAAAAATCTATATTATAATCAGTAGTATACTCTACAACCTGCTAAAATGTCGATAATATTGAAAATATCTGTTGTGAGTAATGAGCATTTGAGCAGTGACGTCAGCTGGGTGAAGAGAAAACAAACAAATACTACGTCACTCTGTTGCTATGCTGTGATTGGCTGCTCAGCCCACGTGGTAATAATCAGGAAAACGAGCGGCAGCAGTTGAACAGGTATGCTAAGCTAAGCTAGCTCTGAGAGGTTCAGTAAAAGACTAATTAATGTAATAAAAACACGGCAATGTTCGCGGTATTTCGGTTCCTTATGTATCGGTAGATATTCGACAGCATATGTGCGACCATTTACTCCATAATACGAGCTGTTCCAGCCGCAGGAGGGTTTTAGAGCCCAGAGTGACAGGTGAGTCTGATGGACTTTAAAGGTCCATATCAGCTCATTCTCAGGTTCATACTTGTATTTTGTGTTTCGACTAGAACATGTTTACATGTTGTAATGTTCAGAAACCCTTTATTTTCCTCGTGCTGTCTGAATATACCTGTATTCACCCTCTGTCTGAAACGCTCCGTTTTAGTGCATTTCAATGGAATTGCAATGGAACTGCGTTGCTAGGCAACAGTTTGGGTCCATGTTTACTTCCTGTCAGCTGATTTTATTTACATACACTGGGACACATTTAGAATATTTACGTTTAAAACCGGGTAATGGTCGAAATATTATATATATATCACAAATCCAAACAGCTTGTTTCAAACACAGAATTTCTGAATAAGGGCTGTGTATATTTCTCCGTATATTGAGCGTTTTGATAATTTAACAGTATTTATAAAGCACTTAAACCTGCTTTATAATATAAAAGACATGAAAATATCACTTTTTACAATATGGGACCTTTTAATGGCGTTAGCATTAGCTCTGCGATAGCTAGCTAATGTCTGTTAGCTTATCTGTGAGAGCAAATATGTATATATATATATAACTGTGAGGATTTATACAGTGTTTTTTCCTTATTTCTATGTATACTGTAGTGTAAGATAGCATGTCTGCTTCATTCATCAGTAGGGTTAACCAACTGTCTCTGAGTTAGCTAGCTGTGTCAGTGAGGAAAGCCAAACATGACGTTAGCCAACTACATTCTCCTACTTTGCTCTTTTATTTTGTCCCTTTTAGTTTGAACACACAGGCTTAGCTAGTTTCTATTGTGTGGCTGTAGGAAATTTGTGGGAGGTTCACGTTTGCGATTACGTTTGGATGATGTTTAAAGTGACTGTTTGTAAGAATCAGAAATGTCTTGTTAACAGCTTCACCTGTGGCCGTTAAGTCAACGAAAGTCAGCGTCCTGTTGCTGGCGCTTGTGCTCGCTCTACATAGACATGAAGGAGCATCGCTCAACACAGTGAGGAGACACACGTCAGCTAAAAGCACAATATCACTCTATATTTCAGCTGCTTGGCAGTAATGTTAGCTGACCAGACCAAGGTCTCTCCATGAATCAATGCTGATCCTAGTGTTGGCTTTTCCCGCCTCAGCCTCCCGACCGCGGCCGGAGGGAACAGGGGAGACACCAGAGTTTTGGTCGGAGACGATAACGTTTCTCTCTGCGGAGCCCCGTCACTTCACAAGACACGGGAATCCTCTGTTGGTCTGGAGGAGCTGCAGCAGTTATTTCTGCACAAACGTCCACTGAACATTCACTAGATATTGTCAGAGCTACTAACTCTTCTGCAGTGTGGAGTGTGCGCGAATGCATGTAAGAGTGGAGCGAGAACGAGCGTGGTGTGTGAGTGAAGGCAAAAAGAGGAGCAGAGTACAGCAGAGACTCCGGTCCTGGAGACCAAAGCTACGGTCTCCCCCGCGTCCTCCGACCGCGGCCAACACTGTTTAACAGACGGGCTTCACTAGATACAACCAAGAGGTTTTGGTGCTTCACTGTAGTTTGTGTTGGAGTCTGAGCCTGAACAGCGTAGCCACACGGGAGCGTGCATGAGACACCGACCCGCAATGATTTATATGTGTAAGAAGTTACAAACAGTCCCTTTAACATATGACCAGCTTTGGCCACTAGATGGAAGCCCTGATCTCAAATTCATAGTCTCCAGTAAAATTATGAAATTCTGGAGACTTGTTTTCTAAATCATTTAACACATTTTACAAGAACTTCACTGTTATGTAAACATGACTGAGTGGAATAAATAATGTTTTCTTACCGTTTTTGTTCCCTGTCACATCAGGAAGACATAAGCACAAGAAGAAAAGGTGTAAATATCTCAAAAGGCAACAACAGTTGTTCAATAAGTCAAAGCAGGTAGGACATTATTATTAGGCTTACTAATGGCCAAATTAAAAAATTAAATTAAGTACATTAAGTGGAGATTACTGTCGTAGAACAATTATATAGCTATACAATAAATAATAATTTCCAAACAGATCAACATAATCAGCATTGCAGAAACAGATTAAGACTGTCGCACAAAATTTTATAGAAAGTTATAACTGAATAAATCAGTCATCTTTTTTCCAGATAAACATTAAAAACAAGTTTCACATTCTGTCTAGGGTTGTAACGGTATACCGGTATCAAGGTATACCGTGGTATGAGCGTTGAAGGTTATCATACCGTGTACATTTACTTATCTGCGGTATGGGAAAGAAATAAGTGAGTGTGTGTGAGTTAAAGGTACAGACAGGAGCAGTCTGGCTGCACGGTTTCATTATGAAATAGTTAATAATTATATGACATTATTTATGGTCACAGTTATATTATTAAAAGCTCACAGCTGATGTTATTTTTCATTTAGTAGTTAATTAGTGCTACTATCATGTAAACTATAACATATTATAGTTACATGCTATTTTCTTTTATCAGATTTATAATTCTGTTTATAATATAATACTCCTACTTCCACTAACAATAATAATAATACAAATAATAGTGTAAATAAATACCGTGATACTGTGAAAAGGAGATTGTTATCGTACTGTGAAAATCTCATTCTGTTACAACCCTAATTCTGTCCTCATAACTAAACTATCTTGAGGCCATCTAATATTGTAGCTCAAACCCAGTCAAAGCAACACTTTTGATTGGGGGTCTAACACTTAAACGCTAGTGCAAGTACCCTAGATTTAAAAACATGTTTCATATCATTGTGAACATGGTTACCATCCACAGCTAAATGGACAGTAACCACATTTTTTTTTAGGAAAACCTTGTGTTTACAAGCTATCTCAGCAAATCACATGTCTGTGCCTCAGTAAACTGTGTAAATCACATATTCAGTAACTGCTTGAGCTGCATTACAGCAGGCAAGAAGAGGCGTTGTACTGTATGTCTTTGAACATACTGTTCTGGCATCAGAAACAAGACGTTGAGCTCTGCAGTGACTTTGAGTGAATATAACCACTGATAAGAGATGTCAGGAGGAAAACTGCATCAGTTGGCAAGGCATAACAACACTACGAATGAAATAGATCAGTACAACAGTGTTGTGCAGACGGACCTCTCTCAGTGCAAAACCATAGAATATAAAAACAGATCAGAATCAGAAGCAAAAACTTAATACTCATGGTAGAGTTGAGAAACACCAACAACATACATTTTCTGTTGTGTTCCATGGCTCCAATCTATCTGGAATAAATGGGACATTATGGTGGTGTAACGGGTCAGGAAAGATTTTCTTTGCACCATCAAGATACCATGCCAACTTACGTTTGCATCTCAAGATTGTCTCAGGCATATTAGGTTTACTTCAGCATCATGTAAAGCCTACATATCTCAACCTTTGGAAGAGGCAGCATTACTAAAACTGCTATTGCATCAGCGCAGAATAAAATCTCTGGATAATTTCCAGCCTGTTGTTAAATATAATTCAGGCTCAAGTGCAGGCGAGAGAGAACTCTCTCTGGTACCGTACCTCGGCTCAGTCTACCTAACAAAGTGTAAGGCTGCAACTAACGATCACTTTCATTATCGATTAATCTGCAATGTCCATCTTAGTTTCTCAAAGTCCAATGTTATGTCTTTAAATGTCTTATTTTGTCCAAAGATATTGAATTTAATATGATATAAAATAATGAAAAGATGGAAATCTCCATATTTGTGAGGCTGAAAACAGCATTTTCTGCCATTTTTTACATAATTATTTAAGATTAATCGATTATCTAAATAGTCATTGTATCTCTAATAAAGTGGCCCAGAGTTCATGTCTGAAAAACAAAGTATGGTAAATTTTAGCAAGAACTTCCCGTCCTTTTTTCCAAGGTTATCTTGGTGAAGAGACACACAAACACAAACATACTAAAACACTAGGGATGCACCGATCCGTCTTTTTCAGTACAGATAACGATAGCAATACCTGGGCTTTGGGTATCGGCCGATACCGAGTACCGATCAGGTACCAGTGTTTAATCAATAAGCTGTATACCTCACTGTGTGGAAGTGACTGGGATCATTCTTTTATATGTAAAAGTCCTGACTTAAACATTGCTTACCTAACTTTATAAAACAAAATGTAACAAATAAATACATAAATTACATAACAACAATTTAGTAAATTGTTATTTATTATTAAAATAATAACTCGTACAGAAAAAAAAATATTCAAAACCAACAGGAATTTCAATTCGAGTGTAAACCGTTTTAATGCAGCAACAAATTGGTCAAAACTTAAACAGGAATTAAAATTCCAGTATATAATATATATAGTATATAAACATAGAATTTAATTTAATAGATCGGCCCCATTGTCACTGATATCCGAGCCAGCTATTTGAGTCAGTATCAGCCCGATATCCGATCCGGTATCGGTATCGGTGTATCCCTATCAAACACAATGAGCACGATCTCCCCCTACTGGCGCAGAGCAACACAGCTTCGTTACTCACCTCTCTTCGTCCAATTTCTTCTTCATCATGTCTCTCCTCCAGGCCGGCATCGATGCCAGGCGTGCAGTCTCCTCGTCAACCTGAGGAGGGACATGAAGGGTCAGGGAGAGACAGAGATAGGCGCCCGTACCAGTCAGTAAAGGATTTTAACTGTAGTAGCAGCCCTCCTGTCCTGCTTTGCATGACCCCATCCTCTGGTGAAGAGATCACCCTCAGATAAATGCTAAGGGAACTTTAAGTTGTCTTTCAAACAAGAACTGTATGATGTATAATTGTCTCTGTAACCCTCCTCCTCTACTTGTGAAATACAGTTAATTTACCACAGTCTTTATTGTTGCGGCATGTGGTTAGAGAAATGATCAGTGTCCTGTACTGTCACAGCTTCAATCAGCATCAATCTAGCAGGGCCATCTATATATATTTGTGGGGAAACATCCAAGCTATTCATGCTGTCAGTTAGGGCTGGGCAATGTTGTATGTATATCACATAAAAACACACAATTTAATATATATTCAGTGCAATAGAAAAGACTGTGTCCCACAGTCATGTATTGCATCAAACAATTCACATGTGTAAAACAAATCCATTAAACACTCATTTTAGTTTTTAAATACTTACATCAATTTGTGTTGCAGTTTTTTTTTTTGGCATTTCCAGGGTTTTACTCTGCAAAGATATTCACTCAGTAAAGCTGCCCTCTGAAACTGGAGTTAACTGGAGTTTCTGAGTGGTTGTAATACTTGTGTCAAGGGCTTTGAAAGCCACAATCAAATCAATCAAAGGTGGTATTGATGTCTGCAGTCTCGTATAAAGCCTCTATATGCTGGTGGCAGGAAAACACCGGCATTAACCAACCTATTAGTCCAAATGGCAAATGGCCTTTATGGAAGAGCGCATATAGCGTACTGTGTAAACTGATGTATGTACTTAAAACAGCAAATGGAGCACACACACACAATAGGTGCTCTTCTCCTGTTTCTTTAAAATACAATAATGCCTTTTAAATGGACAGGACACTGTTTTACAGGACGTTCTCGCAGACGGCGCACACAAACGGTAACGGGATCCTTTTCTCTCTTTCAGGATGTAATCGGAGGTGGAGCGTGGGGAGAGAAAGAGGGCAGCCATCTTGGATTTCTCATCTTCGCCTGACGAGATAGATTACCCCCGTTGCATTCCTCTGACTAAAAGCATTTCACTTGAACCTGGCAAACATTATTCCAGGTAAGATGATCTACACAGTGAATTTTTAATGAATCCCCTGGGAATTACAGCGCAAGAAAAAAAAAAAAAATCAAAACAAAAATGAGTTGATGGATTTGCTATGAAGTGATGAAGAGGACACGTGCACTGGTAATTAATTCACATGGTCAAATGTGGGTTGTATTACTACTGGAATAAGACTACTTACTGCTCATGAACAAGTCACTTGTGTTTGGTATTTTAAAATGGGTCGTATAGGCCGGCTCAACTGAAGTAATTTTCAACATATTTTTGTCACGTTTTGGGAAAAGGGTTTATTGATCTCTGAAATATCCTCTAAATACAGCTTGTTAGGGTTATATACAGCCAAACCAATGGGTACTTACAGCCACAGTCTACATGTACCTTATTAGCAGTACCCATTGCTAATGATTAGTAACTGACAACAATGTTTATGTTTCATGGAATTGAGGTAGAAATGTCTCCCTGACATTGTAAACTAAAATATTTTGAAAATGACTTGATTACAAAAGGTCATAGTATTGTAAAATACCTATGAATTGTACACTGTATTGCATATTTTTGAATTTGGAGCATTCAATCAGCTGATATTAGCTATGTTATATGAACAGTAGGAAAGGAACATACACAAATTATTAGAGTATGTAGTATTATAGTGTTGAGTTAATTCAGGCTTTCCCCTCTTAGTCGATTAGTTGACTAAGAATTTCATTTGTTGAGGACAGCCCTGTAGTTAGTGCATCCACTCGTATTGCGTCTACTTGTATTTTGTACTGGTTGGTTGCCGTGGGTCATGAATTTGGCAGTACGAGTCGGAATGAGTCTTGATGCGAATACAGGCTAGACTGGGGCGTCTATTTCATGCCTGAGCGGACTTCTACTTGAATCAACTAACAGTTACACAAACTGTTACCAGTTTTGTACTGCAGTTTTCTATTTAGTCAAATCTTTCCATATGATTCCCTAGACATGTAATAAATAAACATCTGTATAATCCGGGCATATTGTGCTGAAGTGGGTTTAGGATCAATTTAACAAATTTATCAGACTTTGTTATTTGTGTTATTTGTTTTATTTGCTCTCCATTGTCTGGAATTGTCTATTGTTGACTTTACAGTCAATTGCATAGTACAAGCAGTACTGTAAATTCAATATTTGACCTTGTGCAGTGTGCAAGCTTGGCAGATTAAAAGTATTACTTGTTAACTATTAAATTATTCACCAACTATTTTGATAATCGGTTTGAGTATTTAAAAGAAAAAAAAAAGTCAAGATTTTCTGGTTTCTTTACTCCTCTATGACAGTAAATTGAATATCTTTGAGTTGCAAAGACTTAAACAACACATTTGCGAATGTGATCTTGGGCTTTGGGAAAACACTGATCTACATTTTCCACCATTTTCTGACATTTTTAAGACCAAACAACTAATCGATTAATCAAGAAAATAATCAACAGATTACTCGACAATGAAAATAATCGTTGGTTTGCAGCCCTAAATTATAGTTCTGTACATGACTCCCACTGTATAACTTCAATGTAGGTGTTAAAAACATTACTGCACACATTACTGTGCTATACACATTCACTAAATCTGAAACAAATACTGTACATCAATACAAATCTATATATACGCCGTTAAGTTTACCAGCTGACTGCATTCCCCTTTGGGCTGTGAGTTGATCAAGATTCACTGTAACCTCCTTATGGCTCCCGTAAGCCACGGATAGCATGACAGCGGGTGGTGCTAAGAGGGTTATTTGAAGGTAATCTTGATGCTGCAGAAGAGACACTATGAGAAGCGTGTGGTTCTTCACTGCTACAAGTGTCTCAGCGGAGGCTTACACACTCGATAGCTCAGTGTTAGACAGTGTATGTGTGTCAGTTGAGTAACGCCAGTAACAGTTAAACAATAATGTTTTAGGAAATAACTGCTGAAATCATGTAATCACAAAAATGTCAACAAACTTTATTTCTAACGGCAATGTAGAAACCAAATAATAAAGGAACACTAATTTAAATTATGGAAAGTTTGAACAAATCTCTCAAAAAACACTCAAATTATAAATAGTGTAACAAAAAGACAGAACAGACTTCATGGAACAAATTACAAATCCTCATTTTGATGTTTCATTTAGATGATGATAGCTTTCATTTGCTGACAGGAATTTGCAATTTTTGAGTTCTGAATTACTAATGAAAAAGCTGATGATGTGATTCTCCAGGCCTTGCATTTACCGTACCTGTTAGTCTTTGTAATCTATACTGAAAGGCACACATTGTATAGATAAAATCACAAGGTCACAGGCTTAAAGACAAGGACCATTTGTGAACCACAAAGTAACCATAAAATCTTGCAAACCCACTGAACACCTTGTTTCTTTTCTTTGATTTCAAACAACAGAGATCCCTTAACATGATTTTAAGGTTTCAGAAATGAATGGTTAAGTGTTATTAAATTGTCAGTATTTGATCTCTAGTGACTGTCTAACCAGATATACTCATTGGACTTTGATTTGAAGTGAATCCCTTGCCTTTCTGAGACAGTGAATCACTGAGTATTCAACAAAGTTTTCCCAGTTATGTCCTTCATGACAAAGATGACCTGAACAAACACACTACATGACTTTTATGGCAAATCTTAAACTTGTTTTCCAAGAAGTAGTGTGCCGTGGCAATCAACCATACTAGATTCAAAAAGCTCTTGGTTCAACACAATTCAAAATGAAAATTGACATCACAGGCTTTCTTTCCTTTCATCTACTTCAGCATTATGTAAATAGTAACATTAGCACAGCTAAGTGGATGCTCTTTGCTTCACTGCAGTTAAGTCCCTTATGTGACATGGCCTCAAAGCTAACACACCAGATTAGTTTCCTTTCTCAGCATACTCCACTTTGCAGGTTAGTTTCCATGATCCTGCTCTTTATGCATTTCCTCTCTGGTTGGTGAACAGATGAACTGGGCTTTTAGTGGACCCTTTAGTCCACATAGTTGTTAGATATCAAAAAGCTCAGCTTCTTTCTCTTTCCAAAAAGCAAAGCTTCGGTCAATGTATCTGATGATCTCCTCATTGCTGAACTCTTTTAGCTCATAGATCAATTTAATTGAGTCTTCATTGTGTTCATCCCTGGGTGGAGGTTTATCAACATGAGGTTCCTCTATGATTTTAACAGTAACCGGAGGAACGTCTTTCACTGGATCTGGTCGTGAGCTTTCTGTCGTGTCCCGTAGTGTCTCAGCTTTTGCTGTAGCATCAGTGTGCATATGGTCCTGCTCTGAACTTTTCCCATTAGAAACCACTGCCTTATTTGAGGACATCTGCTCACTGATCTTTACATCCCCCTGAGTTTTTTCCTCCAACGAGTTCTTCAGGGTTCCCTGCTCCACACGCTGGCTATTGTCTGATATGGCATCCTGAGATGCAGCAGGGGGTGATGATGGAGAAACATTTGATTGTGAGGCTGGTGGGTAAGGTTGCGGTGGTGGTGCAGGTGGAGCAGACTGTACATTTGGAGGTGGGGGTGCAGGGTGGGTAGGTGGTGGAGGAGGTGGAGGATGAGGAGGTGGGGGAGGGAGTGACTCCTGCTTAATGGACATGTCAGGAGACATGGAATGTAGAGAAGCTGTCATCACACCTCCCCCTTCATTTGAGTCTCCAAAATACTTGAGTTTTATGTCTTCAAAACCGTCCGACCAGTCTCGCTTCCCTCTCTCAATTCCATCCATGACCTCCTTGTGAAACCGCCTTATGACCTCCCATTTATGGCTGCCCAAACGGTCAAACATCTCATAGCACAAGAGGTGGCGAAACTTGCGTTCACTGCGAGACATGTTCATTTCCAGCAACTGGAAGTATCCAAGCATGAAGAGGTCAAGGGTTAGGCTTTCATAGTTCACAGGAGACCCGTTGATGTGTGGCAAGAAGTGCTCTGGCCAGTAGATCATCTGGGCACGACTCAGCCGGCGGATCTGGCGTGTGGGCACTTGACTCATGATTGTCCTCCAGTGGCCAATCAGATTCCCTACTACCTGCTTTGACTTCATGAAAAGGAAGAGTTTATCATCTTCGCTCTGCATCTCCCCACTAATCTGTGCACTAAATTGGTCATAGTCCTCCCAGCCCACGTCTAAATGATTTCCTCTCCTGCCGGTATGTTTAGTCCGATAAGATTCAGAGATAGTGTACTTCCGCCAGTGTTCAAGGAACAGGAAGACAATTCTTTCTTTCCTCATTTCAATGCATTCCTGGACGTAGCTTAGATCTGTCTGCACCTCCAAGGTTCTTGTTAGTTGACCATTATTTAAAATGGGGTCTGCAGAAAGAACCTGATTGAACTGTTCAATGTTAGTTGGAGCCATTACCCCAGAGGACGCATACGTCTTAGGAGCATGAGATGCGATTATAACTGGCTCTTCAACAAGTGGTAAGACTGATTCCTCAACTGAAGGTAAACCTCCATTGGTATGGGACTGAAGGACGTCAGCAGAGGAACAAGGGACGTCATCCTCACGAATTGTCTCTGGACGATAACTAGATTCACTTACCACAGGGAGTGACCTCTTGCGCTTGTACACCTTATTTGAATTGTTATCTGCAGACTGCTGATTCTGAATTTCATAATTGGCCTTGAGGTTCTTTACTGAAACTCCACACTGCTTTATCTCGTTCTCCACATCCTCTCTTGTTGAGAAGGACTGAGATCGTCCAATAAAGCCAGTGTTAATGGATTCTCCTTGTTCAGACTGACCTGTGCTCACATTCCTTGCATCTTCTTGAGAATATACAGGACATATTAGATCCAAGATGTCTATCTCTTTCCCCCCCAGAGTGGCAAGAAGAATGGCCATACTCTTGAGCAGGGTAGAAATCTTGCTGCACCAGGCTGGAAGATCTTCAGCTTGGCCATGCACCTGCTTCGGATTGACTGAGAAGTGCCCTTGATTGAGGGCAGCAGAAACTGGTAGGAGCTGGTGAAGCTCCCGCTCCAGTTCTTCCAGCTCCTTCTCGACTTCTGAAACCTTGTGCATGACCTGCAGGTTCTCAATTTGCTTCTCGATACGGTTCAGGTCAGCCTCTGTCATCAGTTCCCCAAATGGGCCCAAAATGGCATTGTGGACGTGGGAGTAGTGCCATTCCTGAGGCTGGTAGTGTCCGCTTGCCGCAAACTAAATCAGAGGTCAAAGGAGACCAAAAAGACAAGAAAAAGGGAAGGAGGGGGGGATTCCTTCAGCTTGAAGTTCCTGGTGTGAACACACGCTTCAGTTCAAATCCATCTTGACACACAGGATTTACATGGATTTAGTGGTGCAATGGCACTGCCTCATTACAAGCACAGGACTTTTAATTTTTAGTCAAAAAGAACAGAGAAAGCTTTGTCCTTTTTGAATGTATTGAATATAGTTATAGTGTTTCAGGTTTACAACATGTCTACATTTGTATTTTTTTAGGCACTTGACACCGCATATCTTTTACATCTATCCAATCCCTCTTTAACAGCTTCTCTCTCCCATTGAAAGGTTGTTTTATGGTCTTAGTTAGTTTAAAGAGTAACTACACAAACGCTGAATATTCTGCTTTTACTGTCATCCAGCAGTTGAGTTTTTCCATCTGTCTGCGACCCAAAATATGATGTAACACTGCACTGTAGTGCAATATTACATCACTATTGGGTACTGGCACCAGTGCAACACATAGACACACTTCAGTCCACGCCCAACAGTGATAGGAAACCACACTGGGTGTGGTTAGAGGTGCAGCAGAGTTGAAACTGTCAACCCAAAGAGGTCAGTGCAACAAAGGTTTTTCTGATTAAGGGACTTGGTATGGAGTTACTCTTAAACGTAGCATGATCTTCAACCAAAAAAAACAAAAAAACAACAAACAGTATTTAGTATTTCTGTCATTATTACTGGTGGACCTGTAGTGTGAATGGGCTCGGCATCACACCACTGAATCAGCATGTAACCACTTGGAGCCACAACACTCCATCATCAAACACCAGCCCACACTGAGAATCCATTAGTCAAGTGTGTTAATGTTGTGATGGGCATTGAAGCCAAGTATTCAATTCACTGCACCCCAAAGAGTCTTTGGTTATTAATAAAGACTGTAAATATGAAAAAGAAACATGCATAGAGATGAATAAAGAAAGTGAGTAATTAGTTCCAATGCCGTTTCATGCAATTACTAATAAGTTATCTTTCAAATCAGCGAAATAATTTATTGTATCTCTAACAGCCAGTTAGACTGCTACACTGCATCTCAACAAATAAACAAAACACTACATGTCACCATCACTGAAGAACATCAGAGACACATTTCTACCTGCTGGATCATTGAAGAGTATAAGATTGCAATCCTTGATAACAATAAATTATTAATCAGTCAAATTTAATCAATCAAATCACATATCGCATAGAGTCCTTCTTGTATTACACGGGACTAACAAGTGTTCAGATTGCTGTAGTGTGAATTACTAATTAATATCTTGTCTAAATACACATAATATTACCGCACTGCAGTCACTATTAGATTAGATAGATTCGTAGATGTCATTGATTCTAAAGCCAAATAATCAAATTTAGAAATAAAGCTTGTTTATGAAACACGTTCAGTGTGCTGACGAAACCCTTGTGAATAACTTTGGTCATGTTGATCTGAAGATAAGAATAAGGTGAGGGCAATTAAACTGCAAAAATGCTCATTTCACAAAACAGAAACACCCTCCTTCAGCTATAAAGAAGACATAGATGCTAAATGAACTTGTAGTCTCGACTCCCATTGGATGTTTCCCCCTCGCTAACTGTTTGACGTTCAAAAAGACAGGAAAACTGATGTCATGCATGAAAACTAAAAATACATTCACACAACGGCATTGTTCAAAATCACAAAAATCCACACTCAAACCCAAGCACCAGCTATCCCCTTTGTGTTGTTAATTATTTCAAATTGAGGCCATTTCAGAGCATTTTTAAATTTACCAGACCACAAATGGGATAGCTAAGACACGATAAAACCTCTAGATCTTTTTACAGCCTTGCAACATCATGCCTACCTTGCGTTTGTGCTCCTCCTCCTCTTGCATCTTGACCTGAAGCTTTCGCACCATCACCTGCCTCTTCCATTCAGGGATCGCTTTCCCCTGTTCGTCATGAGTGGGCACTAGCGCCTCCACATCGGCAAGGCTCATCTTCCTTCCCGACTCTGCTCCTGCTGTGCCGCCGCTGTTCCCGTTGATCACAGCATTGGAGGACAGTTGCTCGTAGCTCGCAGAGGTCGACATGGTCCTGGCAGATCCGGAGCCAGTGGGACTGGGGCTGGGACTAGGGGTGGTAGGCGGGGAGGTGACAGGCGTATGGGACGGTGGAGAAGATGACGGCTTGGCTGGTGGGCTAGATGTGCGGGTCTCTGGCGGAGATGCAGCGGTTTCCTGGATAATGAGGAGAACATGGGGTGTGATGAAACTGATAACCATTGGACTTTTTTAAACCAGTGACCACTCTCGTAACTACATCCTTAGAAACATACATTATAGGCAGTATTAAGCATTCTTGTAGAAAGTTAATGTGTCCCACGATGCCAAGATTTCTTCCATATTCTGACATATTCTTCTAGTTAGCCTTTACTTACAGTACTCATGTTGTGTATGACCACGTTGACTCTTGACTCATTCAGTATAAATGATGACATTGTAATGTGCATTAAGTAATTGAGGTCATGGATTGCCAGTTCCTTCTCAGCCTTAAGGGTACAATGATAACACTGTAGAGTGAAACACCGTTTAGAAGGAGCAATGCAATGTGGTATTGTATATTGGTAAAAAGAAAAACAAATAAAAAATTTCAGACTGTTTTTCTTTACAAAACTACATTAGAATTAGAAACTTGGATAGAAATTCTGTTTTTTTCTAAATAGAACCAACTACAGTACTAAAGTTACCACGACTGAGGTTATCTGTCCATCCAGTTCAGTGGGTTCCGGTGTCCTCTTGCTAACCAAGTGTTGCCAGATCAGATTGACAGTTTCCAGCCCAATCACAACTTAAAACCTGCCCAATTCTATAAAAAATAGCACTAATCACTCAATCTTACCAAAAACCCTTAGTAAAAATGGTACAAGTGCAATATAAAACACATCATAAGCATACAAAGCTTCATATCAGCATCAAAGAGTGCAATCAGACAACCAAATACACAAATTCCCATGTCTGTGTCTGATGATTTCGTCAAGGCAAGTAGGTCCTCCTTTATCCCTAACAACGATTGAATACAACAATCAAATGGGATATTTCTCAAATTAAATGAGTCCATAATATGAGTTGGTGGACACAATGAAGTCTACTGAATGTTGTATCTGTGTTTTTGACTGTAAAATGACCGCTTGTTTGGTAATATTTTTTCACAATATTTTCTAAACACTGCCACAAAAGCAGCCCAAATTTCATCTACAAGCCCAACGCTATTTTCCCAGCCCAACTTAATCAAAAGTTGCCCCATTTGGTGGAAACCAGCCCAATCTGGCAACACTGTCGCTCACATTGTGCACTGTTTCCAAACTTATTAACACTTGGCAAATTCTGGGGTAAGAGCCCTGCACCATTGGTGAATTACTTTTTCTTTGTTAGCATCAAATTCAATTGTGATTTATAATAAAGTTGCAATGATGTGATCATGAAGGAAGCGTTACTGAGAGGTTCACTGGTCGTCCTATAATGATGTGGAGAGGTGTCACAGGCCGGTCGCTGGATACCTATTAATCACAGCTTTGATGGGATATCTATGCTTAATTTCTGTCTTTTTTACTGGATTCATTTAAGTCGGTGTGTCTTTGCATTTACTGGCAATTGATTTAAAATGGAGACAGAGTGACATCAAATCCACAAGTGATTGCAAATGAGCAATTCTGTATTATCAGTGAGCGGATGTAGAGAGTTGAGGGCACCAGGCAAACGCCATCTTGCTTTACTTTTCACCCTTTCTAACTGGGAATGTTTGTATTGGCAGTAGAAGACGTAGGCTACTCAAACAGTAATAGTAAAACTGTTACCCACATTAAAGGACCTGCAATCAAGTGTTTACTTCTACTGTATTAAATCTACTTAAAGCTTCAGTAGTCAGTATATTTTTGGCATCATTGGGCAAAAATTCCATAAAAACCTTTCAGCATATTGCAATTCAAGTGTTCTGAGAGATAACTAGACTTCTGCTCCTCCTCATGGCTCTGTTTTCAGGCTTTAGAACATCTAGCCCGTGACGGGAGACTTTGACCAATCACAGGTCATTTCAGAGAGAGAGAGCGTTCCTATTGGCTGTGCTCCGGTCATGTGTCCAGCGTCACAAACTTTCTAATTTTCCAGCTAAACTGTGCTCTACAAGATGATTCTGAGAACATTTGAGGAGCGAAATAGGCATTAACGTAACAGAATATTGATTCATATTTGATCAGCTCTGCATAGTTTGACCGTTTGGTCGGAGTTGGCGAGTGATTGACAGCCGGCTCTCATAGACGGCAGCTGGACAGCAGACCTCAGATCAGCTCTTACTGCTTGTTTCTCTTGCAGATGCCGTTAGGAGCACCGGAGGACACAGACGAACATGATTTTTCTCAGCTTACCTGTCTCATGAACTACTGTCATGATATAGCGACTGTTTTATAAAAATGTCTTTTTATTCATATTTGCTCCAATCTCGCCTACTTCAGCTTTAATAGTAAAACTATTACCCCACTGTAAAGGACCTGCAATCAATTGTTTACTTCTACGGTATTAAATCTACTCAACGTCCGTTCAAGGTGGAGCTTTCAATTCTAACATGATGCTGGATAGTTTAATGAAAAATAATGCATCATATTTGAATTGTTATATTTAGTGAGTCAAATCTGAACCTGCAACATAACCAGTAACATTTCAGGTAAATGTAGTACTACAATGTTTTCCTCTGAAGTAGAAGTACACAGTAAGTAGTATACAGTTAAGTTGCATATTTCTTAAGTGCTTTGGTGGCCTTCTGTAAATTATTTTGGGGTACAATGAGTTAGAATACTAACATAATTCTATATTTTTCATATCTAAACATCATAATAAATCTATGGTTGTTTGGGGCCCCCTTAGTTGGGGAACCCCAGGCAGTTGCCTACCTTGCCTAACGGTAAAGTCTGCCCTTGTCAGTGCCTGTTATACATAAATGTCTGGTCTGTAATGGTGGAAGGCTGTGGACCTACGTCGTTGCCTGTGGGTCCGCTGCTGGAATAGACGGTGGTGTAGCCTTTACTGTGAGGTGTTGGCTTGAGGCTCTTCCCTGCTTTGATCTCTGCCAGCAGCTCCGAGTTGTCACCAGTGGGGGACATCATGTTGAAAGATTTTGTGCCTGCGGACAAAGGGATGGAGCAGAAAAGTGAAACCGGGGCAGAAAGAGAGACAGAATAGAGGGAGGGAGAAACGGAGAGAGTGAGAGAGAGATACACTGAAGTAGAGGGAGAGGGAGAGAGAGAAGGGTTGGGTGGCATTTCAGTGTTAAATATTTCATCCGATCAGGCAGGTAACAATGCTGACCTGGAGCATGTTGCACGGTGATGGGAGGTCATTATAGTATACTGAGTCTCAAGGATAAGCTTAATAAGTTCCTTTTTACATTTGTTTACTTTGAGTGGCATTTTCCTTTTTAACTCTTGGGGTTCAGGGTTTGCTTGGATTAATCAAATAACTTACGAGCTACCAAACTCCATTGAATATATTTCATTCCAAATAAACCAATGAGAATTCAGCACATTAGGCAACTGTTTTTCAGTGAACAGTTGCAGTGAGCTGGGATTAGATGGGGAGGAGCATTTCAACATTATTTCACTACAGTGAACCCAAAGAGAGGAGGCACACAATCTCTTTCAGAGTGTCACCTGACGCATACACAGCTAAGCTACTGCTGAACTTTTAACTTTTCAAAAAGTAAGTTTCCTCCGACCCTAATCTGCTTATAGTGAACAATGCAGCAAATTCACACAGATTTCAAATATGACCTCTCTCGGTAATGCGATTACAAAGGAACTTCGTTTTTTTTTAAGGACAGACAAAATGAAAGAAAATCAGGAAATGTCAAAGTAGCTTAAATGTGAGGCCACATTTTTCTACTCTTAACCTTCTGATTTATCAAACGGTAACATTAATACATGAATAACCAAACATATATTCAAACAGTAAAATCCAGAGTAAAGAACAATAACAAGGTAGCTATTATTTTAGTTGTATCTGCGCAACAAACGTTTAAGATGTGGCTGATCGAATGTGATAATGAAATGTACACCTAACTATTATCACAGCTACACATAATAATTTTTTAAACATTTACATTTCACATTATATTGGCCCAAACACACCAAGAGCCTACAGCTACCTCACCTGTTTTAGTGAAACCTCTAATGAATTGAATATCCTCAGTCCCTCAGTGATCACTCATTTTGTAAAGTCCTCCCGTAAAAATGTTCCTTGTCGAGGCGACCACAAAGGTCTAGCTGGACACAAAGCCTCGCTAGCCTCGCCACCCTCCTCGCTCTCCCTCGCTCTCTCTCCCTCTCTCTGTCTCTCTCTCTCTCTCTTGGGGAGGAGAGAGCAGCTTTCTATTAAAGACCCATCATCACAGTTGGGGGAAATCTAAAGGAATCACCAGTAACTGGAAGTGACAGCGAGCCATTGGCAAGCCGGCCAGGAATTAACACGCATGCACACGCACGCATGGACGGATGCGGTCACCCTTCAATCCCCAGCTTGTTAGTCCACCCTACCAGACCAATCCTCACTGCCGCAAACCAGTACAATCATATACGCACTCATGACATACAGTCTCACATTTACTGGATTACAGAGAGAGACTGGTGACCGACACACATCCAAACTGTGGCCTGTAAAAGGTTTGTGAATAAGGAAACACTTAATGAACCATAACGCACTTTTACGACAACATGTGACGACTCTTTAGGGTTAGTTTACGGTCAACAGGTTATACTGTTCAGTAGATCTTCGTTGCCGGGTGCAATGAGTGCTACCAAACTCTTTTAAAAAATATTCTTATTTAAAATTAGGGCTGTCAAAGTTAACGCAAAATCGTTTTAACGCATTAATGCAACTTTCGATTTTTCGGTTGTACTGGACTCACTTTTAAAGCTAGAAGAGTGAAGATACTGGCATCATATGAAACTAAAAAACCTAAAGAATCCATCGGTACCAACCATGTCATACTAGCTTGTCGTGAAGGAGGTTAAATAACGCTCCAAACTTACACAAATTTTTGGCAAGGAAAATCTGGCATGGCCATTTTCAAATGGGTCCCTTGACCTCTGACCTCCAGATCAGTGAATGTAAATGGGTTCTATGGGTACCCACGAGTCTCCCCTTTACAGACATGCCCACTTTATGATAATCACATGCAGTTTTGGGCAAGTCATAGTCAAGTCAGCACACTGACACACTGACAGCTGTTGTTGCCTGTTGGGCTGCAGTTTGCCATGTTATGATTGGAGCATATTGTTTTATGCTAAATGCAGTACCTGTGAGGGTTTCTGGATCAATATCTGTCATTGTTTTGTGTTGTTCATTGATTTAAAATAATTAATATATACATACATTTGCATAAAGCGTCATATTTGTCCACTCCCATGTTGATAAGAGGATTAAATACTTGACAAATCAACCTTTTAAGGTAATTTTTTGAACAGATAAATGTGCGATTAATTTACGATTAACCGCGATTAAATATTTTAATTGATTGAAAGCAATATACGCAGCCTACCTTCATCCATTTTCCCGTGACAAATCTTCATTGCAAAGCTCCAGAAACACTTGTTCCGCAATCACATGCGTTTAAAGGCTAAAACATGACACTGGACTGATACATTACACCGTGGTATTTGTGCGTTTTTCAGTCAGAGGTTATGTGTGTGTGTGTTTAGGCTCAGGGGTGTGGACTCAGCAGGTCTGCCAGACTGAGTGTTAAAGGAGGGTGGAGCTGTGACAGGTAGAGAACATTTGACAAATAGCCTCTCATGATGGACATCGACAGCGAGCACAAGAGGTTTCCTGCTCTGGGTTAGAAACTAAAGTCAAGCTGCTGCATGTGTTAGTAGTTTCCCTGTCGCAAAGCACTTCAGATAAAGATCCTGTAATATAAAAAGTAAGATCCTCTCCATCCTGTTAATCAGTAGAAAACAATGGAGAGCTTCTAATAAAGACCTGGTTTGTTGCCGTCGTCACACGGAGCGTCTGAGCTGTAAACTCATCTTCAGCTCTCAGATGTGTCGTTGAAGGCTTTTAATTTTATGACCACCTAACTGCCTGTTTATTACCCTGATTAACACTGAAGAACAAATCATATCGTTAGGGAGCACACGCTGCTCCTTAGCCCTTCAGATAGAGATGTGTCCTGTACAGTATAACAAGTATAATCCCCTTTCCCCCCCGTTGATCAATAGAAAACAATCCACATTGTTGCAGCAGCGTTTTCAATCAGCCACCTGGTTTGTTGCCGTCGTCTCAACAAGCATCTGAGCTGTAAATTCATCTCTGGCTTTTCATTTTATGACCACCTAACTGCCTGTTTATTACCTGATTAACACCGAAGCACAAATCATGCCATTAGTGGGCACACACTGCTGCTCTTTAGCTCTAAGTATTTTATTGGTATCCTACCATTAGACAGCAGGTGGAGCATAAATAGATGAGACAGTTGGATATTTGGTGAACAAAGCGTAAAGATAAATGACATAGATTGTAAAAAAAAAGGTGCTTAAATGGAACAATTAATAGTTTACAGCTTAATTGATGTTGCTGTTTATTACTGGTTTATAAAAGAAACCTGTACTGTACAGGGGGTCTTAAATCTACTTGCCCAAAATCAACTTTTATTGGCCCCTATACAAATTGTTTTACATAGAAGTTATCAAATAACAACAAAGACTAAAATTAAATGTCATGTTTAATCTTCATCATGTCTTAATCTTTAATCTACACTTGCAGCAAACGGCGCAATACGTCTGTACTTACTCTTCCTCAGTCTCTGAGAAGCAGACATATCCCCGCCTTGACAGAGCAGCACTGAGGACAGACCACGGCAGGCAAAAAGAGGAAAAACAAACAAACAAACAAACAAACACAGCAAAAGAACAGAGGAAACAGGTGGAGACGGAGACGGTGAAAGACGGAACATGTAAACAGAAATGTACATTAACCCATTTGTGCCCACAACTGACATTTTTCTGTTTTCTTTTCTTATCATACTATATACAGTATGTCTTTGGGCACATGATAGAACTACTGGTTTTGCAATAGACTCGGTAGTCCCATGTGCCCCAAATACTAGATACTGTATGATGAGAAAATATGTGTATCACAGAAACTACAAAGAGCACAATCAAATGTTTAGTATCTATGAACTCATAACAAGCTCAGTATCAAAGATATACACACAAATGGAGTGTAAAGTTAAGTCAATTTATTTATTTACAATGTTAGCGTTTTCCTCATTTTTAAAAAATATTTTGACCATTAATCAAAGTTTGATTTTTCATGTGATCTAAAAATGTCAATGTTAGATACTAACCCAAATTTCAAGATTTTTGACCAATCAGAACAAATGTTGTGGCACAAATGGGTCAAGAGGTTAATTGGAAGAAAAATTGCAATATTAGCAGAAGAACAGTGGCTTGCCAATTAAGAAAATGAAATAGAACAGCATTAATATAATGTTAATTATTGCAAACGTTTCTTGTATGTTTTATCTTCATGTTCATGCTGTTTGACGTCTGAACCCCTGTTGCATGCTCGGACATCTTGGATCCCTCTCCTATTTAATTATTATTATTACTTTGGGACGTTGTCCTCTTCTTCTCCGAGGTTCAGAATTTGACATTGCAGTGCCGGGTTATGTGGATCTCTTTGATATGTTAGTGTGTTGTGTAGGGCTGAACGATATGAAGAAAGTATTTGATATGCGATATAACGCTGTTGAATATTGCGATAACAATATTACTTGCGATAAATAAACCGATATTAAAGTGTACTTAGTTCTGCCTTTCTGTTACTTTCAATACTAAAATACAACAAATTGCTTGTTGAATTAAAAAAAAAAAGATCTTTCAACTAACTCAAAAAAATCCCTGAGTGCAATATCGCAGTCTTTTCGCAATGACGATAAAAAAATAAAGTAATATATTGTGCAGACTTAGTGTTGTGTTTCATATTTGTTATATAATTCATTACTTAATTAAAGTTAAACGATCTTGAACTTTAACACACATTTTTATCAGCCATAATTAAAGTCAACAACTTTTTTTAATTTCAAAGCTCGTTGGATGAACTTCTCGGATTTAAATTGTGTATTTTGGAGAAAGACCTTACTTCACAATGAGGACTTATTTTTTCCTAAAGTTTTCATGCTTTTTCAACACTCACGGGAACCACGGACAGATCCGTTAAAATTTCCCTGTGACTAGAACAGCGTGTCCGCCGTCAGACCGCTGCATCCAGGGCAGCGCGAGGCACTTAAGGAAATGGATGAACACTAAACCAGTTCTCAGGGTAACGGTAGCCCTACATCATTAATTTATAATCTGTTATTTAGGATGCTGGGGTCAGACTCAATTCATCTTTACCCAGTGAGATTACATTGTGCCCGTTAATACCAGGGCTCTGCTTTCTAGGAATAATTGTACAATAATGTGCATACATTTCACGAGAAAATAAATAAATGTATTGCCTTTTTCTTTTTTTTAAAAACAGATGGTTAGTGCTGGAAAAAAAGTAGGAAATGAAGAGAAATGGAAAAACTGAAAAGATGGAGAGAGAGAAGGAGAGAAAAAAAGTTGAATGGACACTCACTTCCTGATGAGGAAGATAGGCGTCGCTGGTTGGTGGAGGTGCAGCTGGCGGAGTGATTGTAGGTGGTTGGCGTCTCCGGGGGCAATGGAGGTGGCGGAGGGGGTGTTGGCGTCGGGTTGCTCGGGGGAAGAGGAGGCGGAGGTGGAGGAAGTGGAGGCGTGGCCGTCTCCTCTGTGGTGCCGTTCTCTGAGCTGTGGGCGGGGTTGTCGGTCGGCTCCTCCAATAACGCAGAGCCCTGATCGGACAAGAGGGAGGAGAATCAGTCAGTTAGTCATATTTTATACCCATTAACTTTCTCCTAGCAACCACACTGTTGTATTAGCAAATATTTGGTCGCTGATTACAGGGATGTGACAGGTGGCCCATGAAGTGATACTTTCCACCTAAATTTAAACACCACTTGAACGTTGATAATTAAAATCTAGGTTTGTCAATCGATTAAGTTATTTAATCACGATTAATCGCACATTTTTTATCTGATCAAAATGCACCTTAAAGGTTGATTTGTCAAGTATTTAATAGTCTTATCAACATGGGAGTGGACAAATATGCTACTTTATCCAAATGTATGTATATATTAATTATTGTAAATCAATTAACAACACAAAACAATGACAGATATTGATCCAGAAACCCTCACAGGTACTGCATTTAGCATAAAACAATATGCTCCAATCATAACATGGCAAACTGCAGCCCAACAGGCAACAACAGCTGTCAGTGTGTCAGTGTGCTGACTTGACTATGACTTGCCCCAAACTGCATGTGATTATCATAAAGTGGGCATCTCTGTAAAGGGGAGACTCGTGGGTACCCATAGAACCCATTTACATTCACTGATCTGGAGGTCAGAGGTCAAGGGACCCCTTTGAAAATGGCCATGACAGTTTTTCCTCGCCAAAATTTAGTGTAAGTTTGGAGCGTTATTTAACCTCCTTCATGACAAGCTAGTGTGACATGGTTGGTACCGATGGATTCATCAGGTGTTTTAATTTCATACAATACCAGTATCTTCACTCTAGCTTTAGAACTGAGCCCAGTACAACCTAAAAATCAAAAGTTGCATTAATGCGTTAAAAAATTTGTGTCGTTAAAACTAATTTGCTTTAACTTTGACAGCCCTAATGTAATTGTAATTTGTAATGTAAAATTGTAATGTAAGTAAGAATATTTTTTAAAGAGTTTGGTAGGTTTTCTAGTTTACTATGATGCCAGTATCTCCTCATCGGCTTTAAAACTGAGCTACAACCTCAGAAATATGGATTGTGTTAAAAAAAATGAGTGGCTTCAAAACAATTTTAAGTTTTTTTACATTAACAGCCCTAAAAAAATACACAAAAAATAACTCATTAAACAATCAGCACATCCGCTTCAAAATACCTTTTTTGACTTATGAAAAATAAACCAAAACTTAAACTTGTATTTATTTATTAAAAATAATTAATCAGTGAGAATGAGTTTGCCTGTCTGCATAGGCATGCCAGTTGAAACTCCTCCTGCTAAAGAGAAGGTGTCCGTGTCGACAGTGACAGATGTATGCCGCCCTGTGAGATGTGTCCTCCCTCTGCTTCCTGCCATCCTTAATCAACTCATAAAGACATAATACCCTGTTGCTAATAACAGAGTTAATATGTCCTAATCTCTAGGGGAAACTGAGGGAAACCGGTGGGAAGAAGCCATCTGTCACTGCAAGTGATAGTGCTTTAACCCCCCCCCCCAGCACGCACGCGTCTGACACGCTCTGTAAGCGTGCCATAACTCTGCTGGAAGCGAGTTAATGACCCGTGACATTTAACTCGACCCCGCCCCTCCTTAGTTCTTCAGACGCGTGCTCGTCATTGTTGCCCCCCTTCACTTTTCAAACCCCCAGAGAGTCGGGGGGGAGGGTGGGAGGGCTGTGTCCAGATGGGTCTTGGCAGCACGTGCCGTTGCTCCCGTTGATTAGCCGGTCCATCTGCTAGGGCGCCTCTGAGACCAGGAGAGGCCCCACTGAGACCTTAATTGGCTCAATGAGGATTGTACTCCGTATAACACCCCCCCACTACTGATACCCATGACATTATAAGAGCTCCTCTCCAGGGACATTGATGAGAGTCTAACAGACTCTATTCATTCAGCTGCCTGTGCAGGTATGTGGCAGCAAACAGGTGCTTTACGACCAGGATTCGGTTTCACTTTGTTTGGCCTTTTGAGCTATTTGAGACGAAAAAATACCCAAAGTAATCAGTAATACATTAGTCAGTAGAAGCCTTATCAAAATGTTTACTTTACAATTCTATAACATTTCCAAATAAAAATGCAGCCCGTTCACACAAAAAGGCGTTTAAATGCCACGATGATGCGCAAGTCGTTTCGTGTTTTAGATTTCCGCGTATCTATTGTACGCCATGTATCCTGTACTGACCACAATGTAAACGTATCCGCGTATAAATGCTACGGTAAGAGTTAGTGACGTAGTATAAGTAAGGGATAATGTACAGCGAGCCGGTCATAGTTGTGAAAGAATCCCCGACAGGGCGATGCTGCTGTCTCTCATCGCCCTGAAGGGGATACTTTCACAACAAGGCCCCGCTAGCTGTACATTATCCCGCTTATTACACGGCTACTTACTGAAGAATTCAATATTTTGACACATAAACGGTCCGCCAGAGTCCGACATCAGAGCTGCGGTCTGTTATACATAGCAAAGGTCTTTTATAGAGAAATTAGAGACCGCAGAACGCCGTGATTGACCAATCAGAATCGAGTATTCAACACAGCCGTGTAATAAAAAGCGAGAAAGACCACTTATGGTGGGCGGGTCCAACAAACACATGACTTTTAACCAGGAGACCCGTGTTCAAGACCGTTGTTGACCAGTGTTTTGTTTTGTAAGTTACGTTAGTGACGTGTGTCACGTGTTTTTTGTTGAGGTTTGTGACGTGTTTCTGTTCGTGTTTTACTTAGTTTACTTACTTATTATTTTATGCCGAACCATGACGTTGTCCCTTACCCGAACTAAGTAGTTATCTTGCCTAAACTAAAACTGCGGATGTTTGCGTGGCGTACAAATGACAGGTCGTGATATTTATAAGCTTTACCCTGAAACCGGCTTGAAAAATGACAAGGTGCATTACATGTTAAATGTTTTTAAATTTGAATCAAAGGAAATATAGTTAATCACAGCATTTGTGTTGATCAGGAAGTCACTGAGAAAATGTGAATGTTTTCCATAAAAACCCTTTTTACATACATTTATGTTGGGCTGCAACTAACGATTACTTTCATTGTCGATTAATCTGACGATCATTTTCTCGATCAGTGTTTCCCAAAGCCCAAGATGACATCCTCAAATGTCTTGTTTTATCCACAACTCAAAGATATTCAGTTTACTGTCACAGAGGAGGAAAGAAACCAGAAAATATTCACATTTAAGAAGCTGGAATCAGAGAATTTAGACTTCTTTTTTCTTAAAAAAATTACAACAGATTCTTGGCCATATAAATGAAAGTTAAAATCTGAGATTCAGTGGTATTGAGGCCCGGTCGTTGGTCGGGGATCGTCCAGAGTTTGTTCTCTTGTATGTTCTTGGACAGTTTACACAGCAGGGTGGAGACTCAAGAGGCGATGGAAATGAGGGAGAAGTTTGCATCAGGCGGTGAACAAAAGGTCAGGAGGACACAAGACTATGTAACATGCTTTGTGGCATAATGCACAGGCAAATAGTGCAGTCATGGTGGTAACCTAATGCCAACAGGCCATCACTCAGCTAAACCTCACCCTGAATAGGACCTTATAAGGAGCTCACACAACCCTGAACAGTAAAACCTGAGCACAGTATATTTACCTTTTACAAACCCTATACCAGGATCCGTTAGTGTTGCAGCCATACAGTACTATTGTTTTGAAATTTTACAACAATAAATGTTCAATCGATTAAATAATAATTAAAAAAAGTCACTTTATATTTAAAATGAGCCCTGATGAACAAAGCTGCACCGAATCAAATCAAAAGAACATGAAAATTAAGTTTGTGAGGCGACTTGGATTTTAGAGATTAAAACAGGACTGTTTGTGTGAAACTAAACATCAGCGTTTACATATTTTAAATAACGTAAGAAAACGTAGTCTTTTTTTAAGCCAACCCACTAAACCTAACTAAGTAGTTTTGTTGCCTAAACGAAAAAGTGTTTTTAAAAATTCTGTTTCAATTTACAACGATAACCACATGTTTAAAAACTGCGACCGTAATCCGGGAGAAAATACATTTCCTTTGAAACGTAATTGAGAAGCAGTTTAGTTGTATGGGAACGTAGTTTTGTAGGAGAGAGGGTTGTATTTTACAGTATCACAAGGGAACGATATTGAGAGAAAAACTTTTATTCATTCACCAAAATATTAGACAAGGGCAGTATGACGGCGGGATCCCTTAATACAAAGAAAATATTGGGCGTTGAATTATCGGGTGGGAGAAAAAATCAATGCAGCATAGTATCGCAATATTGTATTGATACACAGTTGTCAAGTATTGATCTTTTATTCTATAAACTATCAACCTCTCGGCCACTATTCTGTATTTTCAGTCTTAAAGTTAGAGTGAAGATACTGGTTATCATATGAAACTAGAAAACCTAAAGAATCCATTGGTACCATAGCTTTGTCGGGAAGAACGCCAGATAACGCTCCAAAGTTAAGCTAAATTTTGTCGAGGAAAAACTGGCATGGCCATTTTCAAAGGAGTCCCTTGACCTCTGACCTCCAGATATGTGAGTGAATACTCAGAGATGAGATTGAGAGACTGTTGAAAAAAGGTAATAAATTGCAATCTATCTTATTGCGATACTCAGCGTATCACAATAAGATAGTATTGTGACTTAAGTATGGAGATAATATCGTACCGTGGGGCCTCTGGTGATTCCCACCCTATGTATTATGTATCCATACACTTGATTTAAAGAACCAGATGATGTGTGATGTTGTCAGAACGTTGAACATATTGAAGACCTGGCTCACCTCCTCGTTGGGCGGCATGCTTTTGCTCCCTTGGGGCTCGGCTGCGTCGCTGCCCAGGGCCTTGTAGTAGTCCCCAGTGCTGGGCTGCTTGCTGAAGCTCCTTGACCTCCTGTTTGAATCCACCCGCCGCAGTTTGTCGTGGTTTTCTCCAGGAGTCAGCTGCTTAAGAGATTTAAAAAAAAGAAATGAATAAGAGTGAGAAAAATGAGAAGCTTTAAATAGCTTTGGTTTAACCTGCTCAGCCGCTTCCATCTGTATGTTTTTCACAATGTAGTTTTTAGACAGGAAATAGAAAAGAGAATTATACCTCGCCATTGGAGCACCTTTGAATGATTGTGTGAAATTATTATTTGAGCTGAAATGATTGATCGATTAGTCGATTGAATTAAATTGTCAACTGTTTTGACCAAACATTCGTCGGTTCCAGATTCTTAAATGTGAGGATTTGCTGAAATTCTTTATCTTATGTGATAGTAAAACTGAATATATTTGGGTTTTGGACTGTTGGTCGGGCAAAACATCACCTGAGAAAACAATAATAATCAAGAAAACAATCTGCATATTATAGCAAAGGTAGTACATTTATTTTTGTCGTGCTGAATCAGGGGAAGATATTTAAGAGAAGATATTCTGAACTGTTTGACTTTGATGAAGATGCACCCGGCGTCCAAACGTTAGTCTTACAATAGAGTTTGCTGCCTCCGTGTGCTCCAGTATACATTGGACCTAATCTCTGAAGTCTTTCTGAAAAAGTGAAATACTTTTCAAAACATGAAGTAGTTACATTTTGTGTAGTAATATACAATTAATTAAGAATTTAAACAAGATGAAAATGTTTCTTTAATGATAGTTGACAAAATTATTAGTATTTTGTTGCCAGAATAACAGAATGGTTGTTTTTTTAGCAGTACTGAGTAGTGAATGACTAAACGGTTGTCATCTGTGGGCCGACACACTGTTGGACATTACTTGGTAGCTTTCGTTGCCAGATTATCTCTCTCGTGTGACCAAAGCAGCCTTATTTTAATAACATAACAAGGCTTTAGTCCAGTTCTAGTAAAACATTTGCGTTGTTTCATGTAAAGACTGCAGGGCCTCTGAGCATAAAGAGTTTACATGCGGCTATTTGCACCGATGTAAGAGAGTCCCTTGTGTCCACAGAGCGGGGTGAAAGGTCACCCTTTCAGTTCAGCACTCTCACTTTCCGTCTGACATCTATCTCAAGCAATTGGAGGAAAGGCAGGATATCGACCTCCTGTCGATCTGAGAGTTTTCACTATATGCTACTATTTAGAATATATAGTAGATAAGCAGCTGTAATAACTAACATGACGAATCCAATCTGTGGATACATTTTCCTTATGCATAAAGTCTTGCATTTTGCAGTTCGTATTTGGCTCAAAAACTTTTGAATTCATTCTTTTCCTTGGCATTACCTTTTTCCAATTTCCAAAATGGTGTGCAAATGTGAAAAAGGAAACCCCTTTTCACTTTATATTGTCAAAAACTTAACCTTGAAAGCTGTCAAGCATGCCTTAAAGTCATCATCAGCTACATGTTTAGTCACTTTGCTTTTCAAATCCAGGGATCAGCATTAGACGTCATTTACATTTTAATGATTACCGACAACATGACATCTAAAAACTAAAAAAAAAAAATCAAGGGACAAGCGCCTCAGACGTCAAGCAGATGTCCAATGTTAACGTAAGCGGAAATAATTGACAGCTGACCTCTGACCTCTCCTCCTTTTTGTGGTGTCATGTTCTGAGTTCTTATAAGCCTGTTTAGTGTTGTTGACTCATGTCGGCTGTCAAAGAAATGGTCCCTGAGCACTCATCGGCTGGCAGGGCGAAGTGAGCGCTACAGATGGTTTGATTGTCATCCTCCAGGGAGGTGGGCCAACAAAAGCAAATGTACAAAGCATTTTAGCTATACAACCCCCCTCCCATCCCATCCCATCCCTCACATCCCTCACACAGACGTACAAACACCACCTTTCTCCCCATTATACGGATCTGTCTGTCAGCATAAAGTCATTGTGATATATTTGTTTTTACAGTCTAGTGCATTTGTATGCAGTATCAAAGGTTGTTTAGCCTGGTTTGTGGTTTGAAATGGTTCAGCACATCTGCATGTGGTTTAGCAAAAGCCTCAGATAATGGAAGGTCACACACAGGTAGACTGTTAGTTACTTGCACATAAAGGAAAGTAAACAATTACAGCATTAAAAGATGCAACACATTATAGCAGCTCAAACAGCTCCAGAACCTGGACAATTAGCCAAAATACACAAAGCAATTTTATAATATCTTTTGTATATCTGCAGCCCAAACTTCTACATGACACACTTGCTCCTCTTAACACCTTACCTTAGCGTTAAAAATCCTCTCCCGCCGCTCTCCTCCAGTCCGAACAGAGCCTCATCCACAAAGCCCAGCGGAGCACAGAGAGTAGCTGTCACCAAATCCAGAGTGTCACCTCCTCTCTGCTCAGCTGCTACGCCTGTCACTCTACCTGCCCTCTCACTTTACCCACGGGCCTCATCAATAACCTATCGTGGCCGGCCACAGCGGTGGCAATGATGTCACCGCCAGCCCGCAGACCAAACACTCCCCAACCCTGCCCCAGTGCCTCTTATGCAAAGCACAAAGACCCAGGTGCTGCCCTCACCATGTGCCGACCACACTCGAAGTCTCTCAGGCTTTAGGATTATTCGAATATTGTAGCCTTCAGTGCTCTGAATTAGCAGCAGAAAATATACTAATCGCCGGTGAGATCTCAAAGTCCAAGTTTTCTGTAGTAGGGACTAAAGTAGGTCTAAAGAATTAAAAAACGTAAGAGGCAAAGCAGTCATTTGTTTGTCTGCTTCACATGCAACATTTGACTCGAGTCGAGGCAAATACAGACAAATGAGGTGAGCAAAGCAGCAGCTTCCTTCACTTAAAACCACATTCAACAGGCTGTTTTAGTGGGTCGATCATTATAACATAACTTTTCTACACTCTAAGCTGTAATACTTCGTCTACATGTTGAGAGATCGGTCTATCTGATCGGTCCATCTGATCGGCTGTGTCCCGGGATGAGGTTACCGTTCCCTGTTACTATGGCGCCCGAGGTAGATTGTTTTTCCCAATGTATAGGTAGACTGATCTTAATTGTGTGTGCATGTGTGCATGTGATCCGGGAACTGGCTTTTGTTCAATTATTAATGAGGGCGAGCCCCGGGCTGGTCACCTGGGTACAGAGAGGAGAGGGGGAGCGGGGATGGCACTAATTATAAACTCCCCCTCATATGGCTAATGGCGCCAAACACACACACACACACACACACACACACAGAGCTCACCCTGGAGACGGGACACTGTCGCTACCTGTGGACTTTATAACACCAAACAACAACTGACTTTGCATAGCAGATCTACAGATCTACACACAGCGTCTGTCTGAACAATCAATTTTTCCAGTGAATCAGCTGTTTCTGCAGCTCCCTGACTTCATACTGTACTGCTGCTTTTAGATCAGGGGTCTCCAACCTTTTTTCCTCTGAGAGCTAATTTGACAAAATGAAAGTGGCCGAGAGCTACTCATAGCACCATCAAGTCATAAGCGCCAGTAGCAGACATCATTTCTGTCTTACTTCCATGTTCCTTTAATAACATTGCAGCCACCGCAGTTATCGCCTCCGTTACAATCCCGCCATCGATGAAAGGGCTTTTTGTGTTTCGTTAGGATGTGCGCCACTTTAAACGAAGCCTCTGCTGCAGCGTTGGCCTTCTTTGTCAGAGACTGTCGTCTTTTAAGCGTTGTTTTCAGCTCCTTTACCTTCTCTGTTCGTGAACTGCTACCAGCCGGAAAGTCCCGTGAAAAGTTGCCGTGGACTTTGGTGAAGTGGCGCTCAACGTTACATCTTCTACCAACTGACACGCTCGCAAACCGCAAATGAAACACACACACTTGTCATCACCCATTCCTCAGTGAAATAGTATATTGTTTGCTTTTTCTTGGCCTGGGTATTTTCTGCGGTCATTGTCAGATCTGGTGTACGCCTGCTAGTCTGTTAACATCGCCTGATGTCACCGCGTCGCTGATGTCATGAAATCTGAATGCAGCGCAACTTGTTTAATAGTCGGCGGATTGGCAAATAATCATTTTGTGTCAGAAGGGGGCGCAATGTCTGTGAATTAGGCATTTAAATAGGCATTTAAACTGGTTTACAAAGTGACTTTGTGTTATCAAATTGATGTCCATATTCTTATAACCTTTAGTGAGCCACTGAGACACAGGTAGCGAGCTACTGGTAGCTACTTGTTGGAGACCTCTGTTTTAGATGAAACAACACACCACTGACGAGCTTTTAATGAGGCTGATGTAGAGATGTTACTATAAGCTACGTTGCAAGATAAATGCATTAAATGTTAACAATATTTTGCTTCTGTTGTACTCGGAGAAAATAAATACTAAAACAATAATTATTTGAAAAATTAGCGGCAGTTTGTTTGAAACTAAAACAAACTTTGTTCATACGGCTGGACAGAGTCTCATGTCTTGCTGTCATCATACTGGAAGTCATGGCAACAAACAAACAAACAAACAAGACATAAATTCTTCATGAGGTGAAAGTGATCTCTCAGATTGGTCATCTTTGTTGTAATTATAGTGTTGTCTGAACAACCTAGGGGTGTAAGAAAATATCGATACACTTGTGTAGTATCACAATATTATGTTTTGTGATTCTTGATTCTCAAAAACACTATTATTTTGTAATGAATAGTGCACATACAAAGATTTGTGGCTCAGATTGCACAGAAAGAAGTGCTATGATGTTGGATGTTACAGGGACTGTGATAAATGCAGATCAAACTGTTCTGATTGCATAAAAAGTAAACTTTTTTACTCCGATTTTATGCATACGGCAGTGTGTTCTTTATACTTAAGACAGTTTTCTTAAAATTAGTGTCACAGTATATCACAATATATTGAATCGTAACCCCTGTATCATGATACGTATCGTAATCGCCAGATTCTTGCCGATGCACAGCCCGAGAACAACCCAGTTACAATTCAACTAGAATAACTTCACTACCAGTTTTAATGTACATCACAGCAGCACTGAACCACCAGAAGCGGAACTGAAACTTTACTGTTGATGCCACATTTAATTGATGCTCCTTTTAAACACACTTCTGAGTGATCTGCAGCCAGATTAATTACTGGAATTAAGATCGAGCCCATCACAACAACCATTGTATGTCAGGCCTTTCCACGGTAATGAGCATCTCTGTTAGCCTCGTTAGCCATGCTAACACAATAACATCATTGTAGGCACCCGGACAAGGCACACTGTTACACAAGAGCAACAGCCCGACTGATTAGACACAAGGGAGAATGGCATCCAAGTTATCCCAAACACACCCCGGTCCTTCTGCTTCTGTAGGATTGTTCCATATCACTCATCATGTCACAGACTCAGCAAAAGCATTTTACCCCAAATTTGGGATATCTCTGCATGTTATGAGAGACAATTACCTTGTATACTGCCATGTGCCGTGCATCATCCCATATAAGAAACACTAGGAATTACTACACTGTCTGTTTGCTTGTATTTATACTGGATACTACATGAATAGTTTGATGGACAAGCACCGAAAATGATCCGTTAACACATGTAAAGCCGCCCACACATGATCAGCGATAAAAATGTCAGTTTTCTGGCCATCGTCTTGGGCCTTCCTCGACATCACTTGGTCTTATAGTTCCATGGAGTCTTTCTGGACTATTTCTGATCCTCAATCCACTTGCGGACATTTCAGTTGTCGTATGGCTTGACATGCACGTGTGCGCTTTTTCTGTGAGCTGGCAGTTTGTTTGTGTTTTATTTTGTTCAATTCTGTCACTTCTATTTCTCTGCTTTTGTTTTTTGTAATGTAAAAAAACTTCATAAACTAGAATGTCAATCGGAGAGCGCAGACCTCCACCAAGGTGCGTGACTTTAAAACCAGATCACAGCTGGCGGTATCGTGAGGTGGTCGGCTTGTTATTAACACGTTGTGTTTCCGTGTAACGTATCGGCGGTTATGTCTGTATAACGTCTTGCCACACATCCACACACGCATCTCTCTGCTCTCAGAAGGAGGCGTGGTCATGCGTCATCAACCGCATCATCAGCTACACTGCACATGTGTTATACCCTGTGGTCTTAATGTTCAGGCTGATCGGAATCCTTAAAAATATTCCTTAATTCGGATCATGATCCGGATCGCCACCAAAATCTAGTGGATTGTATAATATAAATATTTCATTCAAATCCATCGCAAACCTTTGGAGTAATCCTGCTAACAGACAAACAAACAAACCAACGCCGGTGAAACATAACCTCCTTCCACAGCCCTTGGCCTTGGTGGAGGTAATAAATATGTAAAAACTTTGACCTCATTGCCGCTTAAACGTTCGCTCGCCGCCTCGGCCCTTACCTCCGTCTTGCTGGTGGTGCTCTCCACGTGTCGCAAGTTGCTTTTCACCTTCAGGAACTCGGCCGACGTTGGCTCCTGAGGGGCCTCTGGTGCTGGGTAGCCCGGGGCTGGAGGGGCACCGGGGGAGACTGTGGGGGAGGCGGGGGTGGATAGGCTGGTGGTGGTGGTGGTGGTGGTGGTGGTGGTGGTGGTTGTGGTGGTGGTGGGGGGGGCTTGGAGGTGGCATCAGCAGGTGCCTGATTCTTCTTGGGCATGTCGGAGCCAATGTCTGGATTTAGCATGTCCATATACGCCTGCATGTCTGAAATGGCCGTCTCTGATGCACCTGTGACAGAGAAACAAAACAAAGCATTAAATATTGTAATATTATATATATTTAAATATTATATTTATCATCTGCTTTTCTTAATACACGATTCAAATATGAATGAGAAGCATGAGTTACTCTAATGATGGTCCCCCTCTCCATCCAAAACAAGCTATCTGCACACAGACCACTAGGGTGCAGCACCTGTATACCATGCACCTGGGACATAAACCAAGAGGAAGCTGCAGGATGTTTTACTTCAGTAAATAACTGAGGGGTCCAACCATTGCTCAGATGCTACATTTGGCATGTACAAGAAACAGCAGTCGAGCGATTATGGCTGAAGACAGCAAAGCTAGTTTCACCTACAGTAACCTTAGAAAACAAGTCTTAAGTGTAAGAAGTTTCATGTTTTTACTACACGCGTTGCCGACCTGTGTGTGCGACCGTGTTCAGCTGAGCGGGCGGTCCTCGCGACGTTGTTAAGCTGCTTCTTTTCTCCCCGGTGCTGGACTGGCTGGAGTTGGCTGAGTCGTAGTTGGACAGGGAGCTGGATGGTGAACTGATATCAAAGTGTGCCGCCTGGCTGACGGGGGGCATGGTGGTGTTTGGGGACGAGAGGCCCGAGTCCGGCTGCTTGTACTCCAGGTCCATCGAGGGGTCCCGAGACAAAACGCGGTGCTCCACACTCTGTCAGAGGATGCAGTTCATGAATACATGCGTCATTATAACTGCTCATGATGTGGATATGATTTCCACAAAGACAACAAAACCATTAATCTATTAATTAATTCAGTAAAATAAGTTAATTAAAGGAACAGTGTGTAACATTTAGGAGAAATGGATTATAATATTCATAATGGGGCTGTCAATCGAATAAAATATCGAATCGTGATTACTCACAAATTAATTGCACATTCTGTTCAAAATGTACCTTTAAAGGGAGATTTGTCAAGTATTTAATACTCTTATCAACATGGGAGAGGACAAATATGCTTTATTTATGCAAATATATGTATATTTTTTTTTGGGAAATCAATTTACAACACAAAACAATGACAAATATTGTCCAGAAACCCTCACAGGTACTGCATTTAGCATAAAAAAATCATTCCATGGCAAACTGCAGCCCATCAGGCAACAACAGCTGTCAGACTATGACTTTTTCCTCGCCAAAATTTTGCGTTAACGCGTTAACTTTGACAGCCCTATTCCATAACTATGTTCTCATTAGTGTATAATCACCTGAAAATAAGAATCGTTGTGTTTAAGCTTAGAATGAGCCGTTCACATCTACATAGGGAGCGGGTCTTCTTCATGGAGTTCGCCATGTTTCTACAGTAGCCCGGAACGGACAAACCAAACTCTGGCTCTAGAGAGATCCTTTCACGTTTTTACGTTACCTGAAGGCCACCGTAGTTCTCCGACACGCTTGTGAAACTGCAGTAACGTAGGCTGCAGAGTGACAAACCGTGGTACCGCCAGCCGCTGTCTGACTTTTGTTGCTCCTAAAGTAGTGTTATTATGGTATGGATGGCCTCTGAGTGAGGCGAACAGCGTTACCACGGTTTTACACTCGCTGGCTCACGTTACCTCAGTCTTGGAGAGGGAGGAGTGAGCAGAGGGGTACTCAGTTCAATCTGCAACCACACCACTAGAAGCCGCCAAATCCTACACACTGCACCTTTAAGTAATTACTCGTTATTAAAACATGTCTGGTTAATTTAATTTAGATGTAAAAAGATACAGTGTCATTACACAAGACAGATACATGAATTAGTTAATATGAATTATCTATCATCAGTTGTTAAATCCCTCTAGCTCTCAGTCCCCTGGTTACATACATGAGGAGAACAGTGTTGAGTTTAATTACTGCTAACTAATGAAACGTCTCACAGCTGATCAAAAGGCTTCTGGGGCCCTCTGCTTTTCCCACAGCGCAGGACTCAGTTGGCTTAATGTCCCTAATAGGAAGAATACAAGAGGCAGGCGGGGGGGAAATATGTTTCCCACACACCAGAGAGAGTTCAGTGTGGAGGCGTTATTATTCCTCTGGCCACTGGGGATATCAGTGGGTGGAAGCTGTGGAGCTCACTGTACATCAAGTGTTAACAGCTCTGGTAATTAGCAGAGAAACACTGATGTCAGTCAAGAGGCATGTTGGCTCAGTGACAAGGTTTTTTTTTATTTCCGTTGCAATGTGCAGTCTTGTGCTTTCCAAGGTTGCATTTTTGGCCAGCTAAGTAAGAATTTGAAATATTTATTATTATTATTCGAATATCTAAAATCAATTGTATGACTAATATTACACAGAATCTGGACTACAGTCCTGGGACATGTAGTCACTATCGCAGATAACTCATTATAATTCCATGCAGAGTGGGCAGTTCACATGCCGTACTTCATGTTCTCCGTCTAGAACAAACTGTATGTTTTCTTGTTTTGAGTTTGAGTTCCCATCGGACCAATTAGTGGTTGAAAAGGCAAAAAAACACATCGTTAAGACATATGTCTCCAAGTTGGATGAGAAGCTATAACCAGCAGTGTCTGAGAGATTGAGTAATAATTCAACAAACACTGAAGCACCTAAAGCCGTCGTTCCAAACCTTCTTTGCTCGTGTGCCCTTAAAATGAGGCACTCATAACCCCGTTGTCACAGGTCATACCCCAGTGTGGACGTAAATTACAAACTATCTGCACACAGATGAGATAATTATGAACAGTTCACACAAAGAGGGATTTTTGCTTCTTGGATAGTTTCATCTGGATATTTTTACAGACTTAACAAAGATGAAAACATCCAGATTTCACAAAAACGGTGGAAAAAAACAAATATATTATGTATTGTTTTCTTTCTTATCTCTTTAATCATCATGTGACAGGACGGGATATAGGATTTTATTGCGGATTGGGATAAAAAATAAGTTGATCTTGGTGAATTTCCATTATTGGGATAATCGTGAATATTATCACGAGCGACTTGAAAAAGCTGTCTGACTCGCTATCATACAGAAGGGAAAAATTGAGCCTGATTTAAAAAATACAGGAATTATCATATAAGAAAGAACAGACTCGTGCAATGTTAGTATTCTTTTAAATTGATTTATGCTTTATTTATGCAGTGGGGCTTATGATTTATGATTACCTTATTTAAGATATTATTATTCACTAAAAAGGATGTTCACAAAAAAATATGTGTCCTATTTGTGATGCAGTAAACTAACTAAATGTAAGGTAAAGTGATTCCAGTATATGTTTTAGAGACATTTTAACAGCTTTAAAATTAATTTTGATGATTCATTTTTTCACGGGATAAAATCGTGAATCAGCATTATTTTGGTCAGGATGATCATCCCATCCCATGCTTACTTGTAACCACCTCGCATTTGTCCTTGGCAATCATTTGGGTTCCCAGCCCCCAGGTTGGGAACCCCTGATCTCATGGGTTGCAGTTGGTTTTAAAGTGCAGATAGCACTTAATTCAATTAAGTTATAGGACAATCCAATCAGTGGAGTGCAGTAAACTACAACTACTTCTGATTTATTTCTCAGACAGGATTCAAAGTTTGTGTAAATTAAAATACTTTGATCCTCACCGATAGATTCCCTCTAGGTCTGGCCCCTGTCCACACGGAGGTTAGAGTCAGTCAGGATGCACAGACAGACAGCTGTGTGTCTCTTACCATGTTCTCCACGGTGTGCAGATACTTGGCACACTGGGAGTGGCCGTTGTATTCAGCCAGGTCCGCTGATGTGAAGCCGTCCTGGTCCCTGATGCCCAGGTCCACCCCGTTGACCACCAGGATCTGACAGCACTGCAGAGTCACATGAGAGAGACAAGTACGAATAAGATGGAGAAAATGAGTGTCGGTTAAAGTGACTGCTGTCCTTTAAAAAACAGCTTCAATCACTTACAATATATCGAATTCACACAAAAACCTGCAGATGATTAGTTCTACGGAAACGGTGTAAAAAATATTGACTGATAATTACAGGACTGTGGACCAGAGTGCTGACAGAAATTCTAGTTTTTGCTAATTTACACAATACAGCAGGAAAAAACAATTAGTACAATATCAAAGACATAAATACTTTACTTTATAAAACATGCTTTAATTTGTTATATTATATTTACACTTAATATACTATGATTCAAAATCTATGAGGTTATAAGACCCTCAATCGGAGGATACAAAATATGACCTTCACTGACCTTCTAATTCAGACACAGTTTTGCTCATAAATTACTACTATAGGTAATAGGAAATTAAATATCCTTAAATATCCTGGTAAACTTTTACAGTTTATAGCATCTGTTTATAAACCATTCTGTCGAGCCAGATGGAAGCCGGACTAAGCTGCTTGTTCTCGGACTGAGAACGCTTTGTGTTGCCATATTCACTTAACTAAAGATGTTCTCGCCGGTGCAACACTTGAACCAGCACCCTGTAAGTCAGGGTGGGTGTCAATTTCCTTTGAATTCACATTCTGTTAATATCAGAATATCTAAAGCTCGTGCTGAAGCAGCTGACCGACCAGAATTGGATACAACAAAACGTTCTAGTCAAAGTAGAAGGTCGGAGTGGTGGTAAAACCATAAGCTAGAGGCCCTTCATTCAAAACAGATGGTTACGTGTGGAACTCAGTGTGGATATGTGAGCACCAGTTATCATAATGCTCTCATATCATTTATATGAATATTGTTTACATAAAGGTGTATTTATTTAGATTACATCATCTCTGCTATCGCTCCCGTCTTATTAAAATTGTACACAGCACTAGAGCTGCAACGATTAATCGATTAGTTGTCAACTATTAAATTAATCGCCAACTATTTTGATAATCGATTAAACGGTTGAGTGATTTTTTTAAGTAAAAAAAGCTTCTGAAATGTGAATATTTTCTGTTTTTTTTACTCCTCTATGACCGTAAACTGATTATTTTTGACTTGTGGACAAAACAAGACATTTGAGGACGTCATCTTGGGCTTCGGGAAACACCGATCGACATTTTTCACAATTTTGTTTTACATTTTACAGACCAGACGACTAATTGATTAATCAAGAAAATAATCTACAGATTAATTGACAATGAAAATAATCGTTAGTTGCAGCCCTACTGAGCACTATAAAAAAACACCAACATCACAAACACACACCTCCAGTTCGCCGTTCTCTGCAGCGTCGTGAAGCGGGGTTCCTCCCCAGTTGTCGGTGACGATCTCTCCGCCGTGCAGCAGCAGCCAGCTGAGCACCTTTGAGTGGCCACGACTGGCTGCAAAGTGCATGGCCGTGGCCCCGTCACTGTCCCGGCCCGTCAGGCTGATCTCTGTGAAACTCATCTGAAGGAGGGAGGATAACAAGTTAAAGTCATCTTCTAAAACATTATTGTTGAATTAATGAAAGCTGAAAACTTTGCCTTTACATTCCCATAGTAAAAACCAGGTCAAGATGCAACAAAGTCTTCTGGTGTGAACAAATATTAATTTTAGATATGAAATGCTAACACGCTCTCATCCCAACTCGTCACATACTGGCGCTTTTGTCAAAACCCTTCGCCGTCACTTTTCAGTCGCATATAGACATGTGCTTAATGTTGTGAATTAAACAAAAACACCTTGCTCTAGGGATAGGCAACAAAACCACTTAGTTAGGTTAGGAAAAGACAAAACGGTTGACTTTAAAATGACTATGTTTGTCAGTGAAAATGTGACTGGACGCTGTGAACACGACACACGAACGATCAGTCTGATTGTAACATGAAAGTGAAAACGTAACGCACGGGACACAAACGGCAGGTCTCCTGGATGAAAGCCCTGTGTTATTGGACCTATCCACCACCCCTCCCGCCCCGCCCCATGTGTCTCTTTCATTCTTTAAACTACGTCACCACACTCCCGGCTCACTTTCCCTGTGCATCTCTGTTGATGTGGATGGGTTTTACATTGTAGTTAATGCATACCGACGCTAAAGGGTGCCTTGTGCGTTGCTACCGAACGCAGACAGCTGTGACAAAGCGTTGGTATTTTGATGCCCTGTACATGAGAACGGTCTGGAAATGCGTAGTAGACTTGGAGAACTCAGAGTATAGATCAAAAATATTTAAACAAATTAATCATCCGACATTCATTTTGCCTGATCTGTGAGTTCGTTATGACATTTTTTTTAAATAGAATGAAAATATAACCGCATTAAGTACGGGGACGTGGGTACAAGATTTACAATCTATAGTGTCCTGACATCCCAACATACCAGCCAGACGATGACAGTGTTGTGGCCCCATTTGGGCAGCAGCACTGCAGAGGAGTCATCCCGTCCATTGGCTCTGATGCTCGGATCCGCCCCGCAACTCCTTGACCAGGTATTGGACGACTCCAGATGACCCTCCTGGCAGGCCAGGTAGATGCGGTGTGGCACCATTCTTAGTTTGGGAGTTGACAACGCTGTGTAGGAAAATAAACAGTAAAGTAAGTAAATAAAGAGACATGTATGTCACGGCTACGTCCTTCCTTCATCACTGAAACCTAAATGCATGTTTGCATCCAAAAAACAGAAATAGATACTTACAATTGTGGATTTAAAATGCAACTCACTGGAATTTCAGTTGTATGATTCCGCTTTATTGTGTCGTGGTACAAACAGTTACTGACTGGATGGAAGGTTTTACGAAATTCATGTCCAAAATACTTTTTTTGAGGCACAGAGGATTTTAACAACAGAAGCAAATGAAGAGCTGAAAACCTGTAATTAATGTAATTTGTACATGCAGTATATATAAGTAGAATGGATGGATGGATGGATGGATGGATTATTTGCAGCAATCTTCTATTCAGCTCAAATCAACTAATGAGAGTTTGGGTTTCAAATGACAGTGCAACATTTGAATTAAATGCAAACCACATAGCCTGTGAAAAAACAAAACCCATGTTGTCCTGTTGTTGTGCTTAGAAACGGTCACATTCACTAACTTATGTAACGTAATCTATAAGTACAGTTTGTGGTATGCTGTGAAATTGTCCGTTTAATTCCTTAATCCTTAATTCAATCCAAAACTCAAAAGATTTTTGTGTTTCACCAGACTTCAGACTCTGCCATCAGTGGATGAAATGTTCACACTTGGGGGCAAGTCATAGTCAAGTCAGCACATGACACACTGACAGCTGTTGTTGCCTGTTGGGCTGCAGTTTGCCATGTTATGATTTGAGCATATTGTTTTATGCTAAATGCAGTACCTGTGAGGGTTTCCTGGACAATATCTGTCATTGTTTTGTGTTGTTAATTGATTTTCCATTAAAAATACATATATTAATTTTCATAAAGCAGCACATTTGTCCTTTCCCATGTTGACAAGAGTATTAAATACTCGACAAATCTCCCTTTAAGGTACATTTTGAACAGATAAAAGGATGTGTGATTAATTGCGATTAACTATTTTAATAAAAAAAAAATTTTATTTACGGCTCTAGAAAAAACACATAATAGTGTAAAAGTGGAAGTTTGAGGTTCCGGGAAACGTAGTACCAAGTTAGCAAGAGATGAGATTTGCGGTGGCCACCGTCCGGCCCGTACACCGGATCGCTCAGTCTTTAGCAGTGGTTGATCTTATGGTGGCAAACCGCTCAGAATGCAATCGAAACATGAGGATTTAATAATAAAGGAGATTTAGGAAAGTAAAATGTATTTCATGGAGCATTCTTGTAGCTTTTACTTTTCGTTTTTTTCCCCCTAAAGTCTCAGTTTGTTGTTGGAGCAGCTGATAGCAGCACAGCCCAGAAAATAAGTCTGCTTTCTTTTCAAAATGGACCTAAATTTCATTGAAAAGTCAAGTTAAAATACTACAACCTTTATTTTTAATTAGATTTTAATATTTTCAACCAGTTCTACATGATCTGCTGAGAATATTTCTTGCCTTTACATACATTACAGTGCTGGATGCAGGTTTTTCTGGTGAGGTGCACTGCAGTGCTGTTTGTCTACTTCCTCTTACAACTCGGATCAACTCATTTACATCCACTCATAATTATCCCATACACAAATTGTGTGCTCTTTCAGACACAATCGAATCCTTGTTTATACTGTTTCTGTTGTATAATGACAGAAACACGTTTATCCTGAGGTGGTTGGATGTGTAATTGTAGTCTGGTAACAGGTAGCTGACAGGAAAACATGTCAACACACGGCTATTTTGAGAGCAGACAGACTCAGTGACAGTGACGTGACGCTGAGCCAAATCCCGCTCCCGTATTTCCAAAGACCCTTAGCCCCGCCTCCCACGCAACAGCCCATCCAATGCCCGCGTCCAGATCTTCTCAGTCACAGTGGGAGGTCAGGGAGTGAATGGGTGCTTCCCCACTAAATCCCATAAGGTCTGTGCTTTATTTGGACACTGACAAATGAGCAATGAGTCTCCTAAGAGGATTATCACTCCACTGGCTTTGCCCCACTTGCCTTGTGCTTAAGGGACAGTGTGTAACAAACAAATGGAGTATAATATTATAATATTAATATTCTTAGTGTATAATCAGCTGAAAATAAGAATCGTGTGTTTTTGATACCTTAGAATGAGCCGTTTACATCTCCATATGGAGCGGGTTCGTCTTCACAGAGCTGACCGCCATGTTTCTGTTGGAGTCGATCACGTTATTCGCCTCCGGAGTTAACCGCCCGTCATTACACGGCTTTGTTGAATACTCGATTTCTGATGGTCAATTACGTCATTCTACAGTCTGTTATTTCTTTATAGCAGACGCTGGTGTGACTAACAGACCATCGCTGTGGACACAGTTCTGATCTCGGACTCTGGAGGACTATTTTTGTGTTAAATTGATAATTTCTTTAAGTAAGTAGCCGTGTAATAAGTGGGATGGGTCCTGCGTTGCCCTGTCCGAGTTTATTTCACAACAATGACCGGCTCGCTGTCCATTATCCCTTACTTACTCCACTTAAGCTGCCGGGAAACAAAACACAGGAAACCTCCGTTGGTCTGGAGGAGCTGCAGCGTTTATTTCTGCACAAACTACAACTTCCACTGTACATTCACTTGATACTCTCAAAGCTAAACTAACGCTGTCTTCTGCTCCACTAGCTCATGTGTTCGCTCACAACATCACCACACACTCGCCGCCACTCTCTCTCTCTTGCTTCACCACTTCACTTCACCACTCTACACACTGGCTCTGCTATTCTCCAGATGACTTACGCTCTACTTACAACAGCTCTAGATAGTCAGTCGTGTGTTTTCACGTCGGCTGGCGTAGTTCTTCTACACGCTTGGCATACGGGAGAGGTTGCAATCTGTAACCTCACCACTAGATGCCGCCAGATGTTACACACTGCACCTTTAAAGCCACTCCCCCCACGTGACCACTCTGCACTGGCTTTGCCCTTGTTTCTTTCTATGGGCAAAACGCCACCCTTGGCGTGGCGCATCTCTCGAAATTGCTGCGCTCGCAGTCAAAATGATTTCAAATTTGACTTAATTTGCCGTTGTCCTTTCGAAGTGCAACCAGTGAGATAACAGCTGTTTGTGACGTAGCCACTTTTTAATGACGTATTCCTGCGCTTTGCCTCTGCAAGTGTCTGCACTGTGCTCTGCGCCCTACCTCCCGGTGAGCGGAGAGCAAAGGGTTGCTAGTGGCCGAGACCGACTGAGTAGGTGAAGAGGAGGTGAAGGAAATGAGAGGCAGGACTTAAGTGGACAGATGGATCCTGTAAACACAAAACATGACCCTGCCAAACTTTCCTCGAAAGGATGTGGCTCAAGGCCAAAACTCTGACGAGTAAAGACACCTTGCGTCACAATAACATGGATGACAACGTGCTGTGGTCCAAATGTTAACACGCAAGGTGTTATTAGGATCAGTCAGGTCCTATTTTGAGCCAGAAAAGAGAAGCATCTTCTGTGGAAATTGTAGGTATACCAAATGAATTTAGACAGATGTGCGGCTATGTTTGAGGCACAGGCTTGTCTTTCAGGAAAAATGTTAGAATAAACAATGGAAGTCTTGGTGATGGAGGGAAACGTTCCAAGTAATAAGAATGGGAATTAATCTAGGGTTCTGTCACAGGAAGTGGGCAGACAGGTAAATTATGATAAGTGTAACCAAATGGGCTGAAGTCCCCCTGCTCACTGGGGTCTGTACGGGAGAGAAGCTTACATTTGTCATAACCACAAACTTTGAGAGAGTGATAAAGTTGAGTGTATTCGAGGTTACGTTTCTAACAAAGCACATGCCGCTGCCTTTGTCACAACTCTCCAACGTGAAGAGGCTTGGAACACGCCACTACAGAAGTGCTTTTTGGAGAAACAGGTGTAGATTTCAGAGAGCTAAGAAAGAGGTTAGCCTTGTGTGACGACAGAGCTAGCAAGTGGCACAAGGGGAAGGAGAAAAAACACACTTTAACGTAGCAGACATTTGATATATTTCCAGTTCAGCTCCGATGAGTAATTTACTCCGGTAATTGTCAGTACACTGTCCCCCCCCTCTTCCCCCCCTTCCCCCCGCATGTACTCGGTAACAAAGACCAAGGTTATCTTCATTACTAGCAGCGTAATTGATGTCACACTACTGGTCCTCTTCCCTTATAGCTGTTTAGCGTCTCAGTGTTCTTTTCAGTCTCAATAATGAGGCATGTGTGGGAGAAATTATCTACTTTATTTAGCTATGTGATCGAAGTTTATTGTGTATGAAATTTTGAAAGATTTGACATATTCCATCGAGGAAATTTACAGATTACATAATACGCAGCTCTTAACTTCTTTTAAAGGCTACAACTGTTAATACAACCTGATATTAAAGTGTATAATAGACCCACCTGTCCACCAGAGGATAGCGTGTCAGCGTGTCTCATCGTAGCATATTTACATGGATGCATTTGCATTGCAGTCAGTACAGACTACATGTCGTACAAATGACACGGTAAAAGCAAGAAAGCCGTTCGCATTGCACGCTAAATGCCTTGTTCATTATCGTGTCATTCATACACATAGCAGAGCCCAAAAGACAACAAAATTAAGACAACAGACATGTAGGGTCACACAGGGACATTTGATGTGGTCCTACACGAGTAGAACTCTCAGGGGTTTAGGGTATATTTCCCCACTGATGCTACACATAATCAAAACTAGATCAAATAGTCTTGTGTTCAGCTCCAATACCCCTAGTACGGCAGATTGCCAGTTTGCCAGTGCATGCAATCCTTGCACATCTAAGGTTTTACAACTGTTTCACAACTGTTGGCCCTCTGCCCAAAAGCATCTGAAAATGGTTTAAACCTCTCGTTGTAAAAGAGAACAGAAGGGTTTTTTATCCAACTTGCACCAAGAAGTTAAGAAGATTAGTGCTGAAGAAAAAAAGTTCAGCATAAACACTACTCGCCTATTTACCCCTTACTCTCCACGTCTAAACTTAATGCTGAACACCACCTGACCTAAGATCTAACAACTCATAGCTGGAAAGAGTTTCATTGCAACCTTCTTTGTGAGCTGCTACATGGATACACAATAAGCATCAGGCTGACTTTAGAGACTTACATACAACATTTCTTCTAACCTTACAAACACAAATGACCTTCACAAAAGAAGCAGAGAGGGTAGTCCTAGAAAAAAGTCTTAGAAAATACTCTTTTTACCCTCTTAATCACTTTATTTTGTCATCTTTATTAATATTCATTCTGTCTTTTCTTGCATTTAAGCTTTGCCCTGCTGCTACATCAGATACTTGGATACAGGATGAACTGCCTCAGTTTGGAGCAAGAAGTTGAGGTGAGCAAATTAATGCTATAAATTAATTTAATGCTGGACTGTATGATCCAATTGAGCTATACAGTACATATTTATAGTACAGTACATATACATAGTACATATTCCTGTTTCAGCAACTGTTCTGTAAACAACTAAAATTTAGATAACTTTATAGAATATCCTAATAATGCAGAGGTCTACCCTTCTCAACACCATGTTGGAATTATGGCTTGGCCAAAGATCTTAATCTACACTAATTGATTGCATAACCTGCCTGTAGCCTCTCTTTCTTTCTTTCTCTCTTTCTCTCTCTCTCTCTCTCTCTCTCTCTCTCTCTCTCTCATTCATTCACTCTTTTGTGTACCGAGGCTATCAGCAGAGGCACAGCACATAAGCCGTGTTGGTTTTGTTTCTCTGGGATGGACGGTGCGAACGAGCTACCATTCAGACGTAGCTTTAGAAAGCGAACAAACACTAAAATATCAAGAAACAAAGCCACATCTGTGCTTGTGCCAGTTGTAACACAAAAAGACTGTGATTGCTTAATGAGTACAACAATGCAGACAGCTGAATACTGCAGACACATATATATAAGACCTGAGTGCTTGTCTATACTTCACAGGGGACTTCTGACCCGTGCACACCAATCCAAAAAGAACTCATTTATTGTGTTTCACTTGCAAAACCTTTATCCAAAATAATACCTATACAATAAACAAAACATGTGCAGCCATCTCCGTGTGTACTGCAGGTACGGTTAAACCAGCACTGGCCTTTCATCACGTTTTGTCATACAAAAAGATGTATGAATGCCACGATAACGCGCAAGGCATTTAGCGTGCGATACAAACGCCTTTCTTGCTTTTACCGTGTCATTTGTACGACATGTAGTCTGTACTGACGGCAGTGTAAACGCATCCACGTAAATATGCTACGCTCAGAGCTAGTGACGTAGAATAGAGACTTAAGGTGGATGGGTCCAACAAACACAGGACTTTTAACCAGGAGACCGGTGTTTAGTTTTGTAAGTTACGTTAGTGGCATTTTCATTCTTATGCTTTACGTTGTTTCTGTACTTATTCTACTTAGTTCACGTACTTATTTTAAGCCCAACCACGATGATTTTCCTAAACCTAACTAAGTGTTTTGTTGCCTAAACCTAACTGCGGACGATACCGTAGTTTGTTGCATGGCGTACAAATGACACACGAAAATGCTTCCTCATGACACGCAGAATGTCACGTAATGTCTTGCTGTATACACCTTCCTGTGAGACAGAGATATTTGTTCATATATTGTTTTTACCCAACCAATGTATAGATGTGGTAGTCGTAGTTTTACTTCAGAGGTTATAGTGGTTGTAGTTGCTCTAAATGCTGTGCCAAGAATAAATATCAGGAGGAAACTCTTGTAGATCTTTGCATTCTATGTTATAAAAAGGTCAGATTGAATAAAGATATACTGTAGATGTCAAATATGAATATATTAGTATCAAGCCTTAATCCTCAAACCAGCCCACCAGCCTTCAAAAGTCTATATTAGTCAAAGTCGAGGTATATAAATAGATGGTATAGCTATGAGGCTGAAATAGGAATAGAATTTAAAACCATTGGTTTAGTGTAGTGCTGCAAAAGCCTTCAGTTTGTTTACTGTTTTTACTACCTGTTAGTGTGTGTACTATTACTACTATTACCTCTGTGTGCAGCAGCACTGTCATCATGGTGTACCATCAACAGGCTGCCACAGTTACTAAAGTGATGATGTAACAGAGGGGGTCATGTTGTCCTTGTGATTTTCAAGCGGAACGAACCATCAAATTACCTCCTAAAACTCTGAACGCTGATATAAATTAGCAGCGAGTGATAAACCCTGACACGAGAATGCTATCTCTCTCCTGCAAAGTTCAATTGTGAACAATGCCTGAGGCTAGAAAGCAGCCCCGTCTATTCAAACGGATTTGTTTTCCTCATTATCTTATCGCCGGTTGGCGCTACCATGCGTCGCCGTGGAGATGGTGGTAAACAGTAGCAGCGTGAGTGGTGGTGGAGAAGAGTGAATGGGGCCCAGCTATCAGGGAGCTACCATGTCCTGAGGCTCATTAAATTTTTCAGCAGCTACGCACCTGTCTGGGGTGCAACCGCACAATATTGGAGGTGCAGAGCACGAGGTTAGTGCCGCCTGGACGAGCTGCTCGTCCTGTTCAGGTCATCATGGTCGAAGCAATTCAACAACACAAGGCTGCTTAGCTTAAAGTCATAAATGAATTGCATTTTATGGCAGCAGTTAGAGGTTATTGTTGATGGCTGGAGTCGACACCAGCAGAGAGAACATCCATTATCTCCATATTTTCCTTTTTTATTGTTTTATAACCAGACAGGTGTTGCTATCAATAATGATAAACTGAAAAACAAACCAAACAAGGCCAACAGCCTCGCCTACTTAATGTTACCCAGAGGGACCTGTCCGTGTACTGAGCTCCCTTTAATATCACAAATAATAGGAACGACTAACTTTTAAAAGCATTAATTGTTTACCACTCTCTCTCTTTAGGTAGGAATCACGTCACTGGACTCACCCGTTTGTTCCCTGTATGTGTCAGTTGAATGCATATGTTACGTGCTGCAATGCGGTCGTCTATAAAGATATCAAATAGGGCTGGGCGATATGACCAAAATCTTCTATCTCAATACAGGTAATTTCATATCTCGATAACGATATATATCACGATACGGCATGTTTTCTGGTAATTCAGTAAATAAATAGTCTATATGAAATAACCTCATGGTTAAAGCCTGTTTTTGTTTACTCCTGTGTGAATTAAATACTTCAAAATGAAAAGTATTTTCTAATTTTAAGAACTTGAGTGCAAAATGAACAGAACAGTTTTAAGTGAAATTTGTATATAGAAAACAATACAGAAAAATAAAAACAATAGACATTTTAATATTGTTTTGACGATATATATATCATCATACTTCCCAGCCCTGATATCAAACTGACATAATCAGACAATTACTAGAAGATCAACACGGATCTGTTTCTTTAGAGGAAGACCAGCTACAGAAGTGTTTACTCCAGTGACTGTAAATGTTAGTGTGGCTCTAATTAACAGATAATATCCCACTCACCTACTTGGCAACGTCAGACACAAATCCCTGTGAATACTTTTGACAAAAGGTAATCACAGTGATCTGATGGTAAAACACTATACGGTACGTCAAAACTACAGTTCACAACCGCCAATGCTGCATATTTTATCATATCTCTGTATATCTGACGAGAAGCTTTTTCTTTGTTCCTTTTCTCTCAATACGCTCGATACAGTTATAATAATTTCAGATGTTTATATATATTCCAACCCTCTGGTGTTTCCTGAAGAGAAACCTACTGAGCTCAGGAGCATGGGGACCCTGCTTCCTGTTTTTTTTTTTTTTTTTTTAGCAGATATTACCTGCAAACGAGCTGGTTGCTGCTTAGAAAGAGTCTGTTGTCTTGTTGTTCTGCATCACCCGTGTCCATCTAGTTGTAATGGTCCATATAAGAGGGTGTCATCTCTACAGGGCCCTGGTGGGTCTGACACTCAACTGATTAGGGAGGATTATTCATCAAGGAGTAATAAAACGCACACAAACTCTTCTTATTAGAGCAGCAACGATGAGTCAATCAATAGATTTTTCTGCACCTATTTTGATAAGTGATTAATCATTTAAGACTTGATGATGTTCATGTTCTCAAATGTGTGAATTTGCTGCTTTTCTTGGTCTTTACATTATAGTAATTTTAATATTTTGGGGGTTTTGGACTGGAAACAAGACATTTATTGACGACCTTGTGCTATGGGATTAGGATTAATGGAGAAAATAATTAGCAGCCTTACATCGTACCTAATTTTTGCAATCGACGGTGCAGGTTGGTAACAAAAATCCATAAAGGTGGGTTTTATGGTAGTGTGCAGTATTTATTCTAAGAGGTTTTTATTCTAAATGGATATTTGAACACAAAATCTTTCGACTGCTCCATCAAAGAAAGCAAAGTTCAGGTTGCTTCCCATCAGTGCTAGGTGGTGCTATAAATACTATATATGAGTATATATGAGCCCGAAGCAAAACTCCAGCGGCTTCTGTATCAGTCCTCACTTGTTTGGTAAGCGTCTGAAGAGAAATAAGAGTTGACCTTGTTGACCTTTGAAATCTGGTCGATCATTTATCAAGTGTCAGCAGACTGAAATCTGAATCTGAACCGTGGATCTACTGCAACCTGTTTCAGTTACAAACAGGAGGAGGAAACTGAATAGAGTATATAACGCCCCCTACAATATTTCGACGAAGCAGCCCTCGCAGTATGTTTCACCACATGCGGCTCTTTAACTCCTCTCCAGTGGCTCCCGGTGGATTTTTAAAAATGGAAATGAAGAACTGTTTTTTGTTTACATTTTCATTTTTATTTATCATTGTTGTAGGTCTATGGTACGACGGTACGACGGAGTATTAGGGCCACATTGAGTAAAAAATAAATCTGAGATTTCGAGAATAAAGTCGTAATATTACAAGAATAAAGTTGTAACTTTACATGAAAAAAAGTTCTAATATTATGAGAATAAAGTTATAATATTAAGTTATTACTTTTTTCTCATAATATTCTGACTTTATTCTGTAAATCTCAGATGTTTTTTCCCTCAATGTGACCCTAATACTTTGTAGTACATTTGCACTTTGGCCCTCGCTGCATTAGACTTATATACTATATACTTAGACTATAAACTGTGTTACCTTCATCACAATGCTCAAATGTTTTGCGGCTCCAGACAGTTGCCTAAAATGGCTCTTTTGATAGTAAAGGTTGCTGACCCCTGACCTAGATGTACAACATTTGTAAGGCGGCGTATGTATCATATGTAGATTTAAAAAAAAGTCTATTGTGCTCCTGCTCTAAACCCAACAGGATGTCGGCTAGAGAGTTGGATTAGGTACGAGAGTTTATCTTTATATCCTACTGTATGTGTAATATAAATAACTCTGATAATGTACTTTTATATTGATTTGGGATGTTTATTCCATCTGTTAAACGGTTGACATGACTGTCCTCCTAACTGCTGTTTTACCAGCTAAGAAACAACCTCAGATTTTCATTTCAATTTTGAAATTCACATTTCAGTAACATACATTAAAACTGTCTTTGAATAGGTGGGACGATGACTAACCACAGAGGATGGGAATAATAGAAAGGTGATCCGTCATATGAATGCTCACCATTAGGAAGTGACAATACCCCTGTTCTTATGTATTACTAAATATTACAGTTTGAAAAAGATATATCTAGATAACATCTTGTGTAATTTGTGTTGAGGATTGTATGTCGATGACACCCCGCCGCTTTAAGGGATCGTAAATGAAGACATTTGCACAGATCCTTAAATTCTACAAGTTACTAAATTAAATCAGTAGTGAGGAGAAATCAACAACTTCTAAATCCCACTGAGGGATCAGACTCTGAACCCAGTGAAATGAGTTGCTCTTACTTTGGGCTGTGCCCCAGTAGCAGTCGGAGAGAGGGCAGGTCTCCCTTGGCAGCGGCATAGTGAACAGGTACGGCGCCCGTGTCGGTGGAGGCCCCGGGGTCCACCTCGCCACTCTTCAGCAGCCAGTCGGTGATCTCGTGGTGACTGAAGCGGGACGCGAGGTGGAGAACGGTGGCGCCAGAACTGTCCTTGTCCTGTCAATCAAACAAAAGAGGAATAGAGCTGAATGTAGAGTCCTGAAATAAGAAATAAGTTAATTTTAAATCCATTAAAAAGGTAATAATCAAAATTATTTCAGACCTATTAAAGACTTCTTTATTAATTAACATGCAAACTTTGAAACCTTGAAACGTGCACTGGTTGGCATCCAGAGACCACACGTTAGTGAACTATAGCAACCTGCCGCTCCATCACAGTTCATTTTAGGAATGAATAGAAACTAATTAGTACTTGTTTCTGCTGTATTTTAGTGTCAACTGTTGAAATCAGGAGAGATGGAATCAATCATAGAACTCAGTGTGCTGCATGAGATGAATGGATCGTATAAAATGTTCATAAAAGTTGATTTATTGTTTACATATAAAGTAGGTTTGAATGATCCCACTGGTTCATTTCATTCAATCCTCAAAGCTCTTTATGCTGCATGTGTATTTGTGTCAAGAGATGGACCAATAAGTAACACAGGAAATAGAAAACTGTATTTGCATCCTCTGTGATGTGTAGGCTATTAATACCTGAGTCTTCTCATCAACAAAGAAGGCAGTGGAGTGAACATCATTAACATCAGATAAAATCGGGATCAGAGTGCAGTAACACAAAGCAAAAGACATAATGGTGAAAAGTGAAAGCTAAGAATTGATAACCCATCAAACAGATTGCATTGCAAGTAAGGTAATTGATAGGTTTTACTAAATGTCAGCCAAGTATCTTATCAGTTAGTCGGTGGCGTGGGGCCCTTCTTTGTTGCTCTTGTGCGGTCGGTCAGGCAGCAGGAAGTAATGGAGACAGTCGAGCTCTTATTACTGTGTTTCAAATTTAGAATCACAGATTACTGGAGGTTAGATCGAGTGAGCGATTGGCTCAGTTTTGGTGCTTCTGTTGGTGTTGCGTTAGTCTGAATTATTTTCGAGTAACAGTAATATGGGTCAGCTCGGTGTCTTAGTGATTAGCACCGTCGCCTCAGACCAAGAAGGTGTCTGCTGGGATCAATCAGACCTACAGCATAGCTGGTTTGATCATGTCTGTGTGAAGTTTGCGTGGTTTCCTTCTAAAAACGTGGCAGGTTAGGTGAACTGGAAAATCTAAGTGGCCAGTAGTATTTGTGAATGTTGTGAATGTGACATGTCCAGAGAGTACCTTGCCTCTCTCACCCAAAGCATGCTGGGATACCTTGCAGCATGCCCTGCTTATTGTAAGCAGGTGTAGAAAACAAATGGATTACATGGTGTTACTAAGAGAAACAACCGTACAGAAAAATGCCTCTGAATTAGATGCACACTAGACTATAATAGCTACAAGTACTGGTAAATATATGCACTAGGACTGTTAATCGATTAAAGTATTTAATTGCGGTTAATCGCAAATTAATCGCACATTTTTTATCTGTTCAAATTGTACCTTAAAGGGAGATTTGTCAAGTATTCAATACTCTTATCAACATGGGAGTGGGCAAATATGCTGCTTTATGCAAATGTATGTATATATTTATTATTGTAAATCAATTAACAACACAAAACAATGACAGATATTGTCCAGAAACCCTCACAGGTACTGCATTTAGCATAAAACAATATGCTCAAATCATAACATGGCAAACTGCAGCCCAACAGGCAACAACAGCTGTCAGTGTGTCAGTGTGCTGACTTGACTATGACTTGCCCCAAACTGCATGTGATTATCATAAAGTGGGCATGTCTGTAAAGGGAGGACTCGTGGGTACCCATAGAACCCATTTACATTCACTGATCTGGAGGTCAGAGGTCAAGGGACCCCTTTGAAAATGGCCATGCTAGTTTTTCTGCTCCAAAATGTAGCGTAAATTTGACATGGTTGGTACCAATAGATTCTTTAGGTTTTCTTTGATGCCAGTATCATCTCTCTAGTTTTAAAACTGAGCTTACTACGAGGTCAAAATGACAAGTTGCACTAATGAGTTATTATCGCGTTAACTTTGACAGCACTAATATGGACATATAAACTTAGTGGTACGAGAGGTTTTACTTGAGAGATCACCAAAGTACAGCTTTTATTAAGACTCCTTAAGAACACTTTGCATCTCACTACCAGCAGAAACATAAGGCTCATAAGGTTTATTAATAATGAAGGTTTAACTATACTCCTTACCAAACATCTTCCCCTTTAAACTACACTGGTGTTCTGTATTTGCATATGTGCCCTGTGTGAGTTATACTGTATGTGCTGTATAAAGGATAATCCTTTTGCAAATCCAGTTTTGTATACTTCATTACCATGGGAACATGACGCAGTGCAGCGTAGTGGGATTTAAACTGAATCTACAACAAAACACAAATCTTTATTTCCTATTTCTCAGTGTTCATATGTTACCTTTTAATAGGTCACCCTGTTTTGATCTGTACCTTAAAGTCTTGATGCTAAATCTGTTGTTGGTGAAGTTTTGTAGGCAGTTGCCATCTTGGAGGAAGTTATCTTTTGTTATAACTAGAGCCATCAAAGTTAACGCGTTAACGCAAATTCGTTTCTGACCTCCAGATATGCAAATGTAAATGGGTTCTATGGGTACCCACGAGTCTCCCCTTTACAGACGTGCCCACTTTATGAGAATCACATTCAGTTTGGGGCAAGTCATAGTCAAGTCAGCACACTGACACACTGACAGCTGTTGTTGCCTGTTGGGCTGCAGTTTACCATGTTATGATTGGAGCATATTGTTTTATGCTAAATGCAGTACCTGTGAGGGTTTCTGGACAATATCTCTCATTGTTTTGTGTTGTTAATTGATTTCCAATATTAAATCTATACACACATTTGCATAAAGCAGCCACTCTCATGTTGATAAGAGGATTAAATACTTGACAAATCTCCCTTTTAAGGTACATTTTGAACGGATAAAAATGTGCAACTGATGTGAGATTGATTGAGAGCCTTATTTATCACCAAACTGATCACCGGGATAAAAGGATTTTGGTGTCATGATTATGTTTTAAACCATATTTATTGGCCGTGTGGTCAACTTTGGGAGTGCCTGTTTGAACAGCAACACAAAAACACCCCCGGTCAACCTGTAGAATGAGGTTGAAACATGGTATTTACAGTATTTAGTCACTTAACTTAATCCTCAGTTAAACAGACTGTAATGTGTCTCTGGGTTTCCTCTATGAAAACAGCAGATGGATCACCATGTTTTGAGGAGCTGCTATACCTTTCTGAATTGTATTAGTGTGACTATGAAAAGCTTTTTCATTTCCAAGTCTGTATACAATGAAACCTGTTTTTATATCCCAGATCAGCAGGACCCCAGCTGGTGAGGTGGGTTGGCAGACAGGCTGAGAAAAGACAGCCAGGTCAGAGGAAAGAGAGAATTAGGCTGCTGTCTGTATCCTGAAGCAGCCACTCACCTCTGGCCGACATCCACCCTGGGTCAGCAGCCATGAAACATTATAACCCAGTATATCTCAATATAATATACTGCGTTTATTCTTATTACTATAATAATAATAATAATAAACTTTATTTGTATAGCAACTTTCACACAATAAAAGCATAATTTTCAGATTTTGTAGCTATAGTATAAAAACATTATAAGCCAGTATATCACAATAGAATATGCTGCGTTTATTCTTATTACTATAATAATAATAATAATAATAACAAACTTTATTTGTATAGCAACTTTCATACAATAAAAGTCAGCATTTTCTGCTTTAGCTGTAATATAAAAAAGAACTAGCCAGCATATCATAATAGAATTGACTACGTTTAAAAAAAAAATATAATAATACATAATAAATACATTAATAATAATAATATTAAAAAATAATAACTATTATTATTATTATTATTAATAGTAATAATAATAATAATAATAATAATAGTTACATTACATTATCAATTACATTTTAATTAAATATAGTTGTGATCACACCTCTAATCTTTATGTAGGCCTATAACTGTGTGTGCACCAGAAAACAACATATGATGTAAATCCTGAGAGATGAATAGGTCATAATGAAACTATTTTAATAGCAATGATTTGTTGTGATGTTTTAGTGGTAGAAAGTAACTACTTACATTTACTAAGTATCATTTTGAGGTAATATGTACTAAGGTATCTCCATTTTATGCAACTTGATACCTGTAGAGAAAAGACAGCCAGGTCAGAGGAAAGAGAGAATTAGACTCTACTGTTTATATCCTGGAGCAGACACTCACCTCTGGCCGACATCCACCCTGGGTGAGCAGCCACTGGAGGCAGGCCAGGTTGCCGGTGGCTGCTGCATCATGAGCCGGGCTGGCTCCGTTGTTCGCCAGGCAGTTCCCCTGCAGCCCGGCCTCCTCCACCAGGAAACGCACGCAGCTCAGTTTCCCGGCCCGGGCTGCATGGTGGACAGGTGAAGCACCCAGCGCATCCTTCACGTCGCAGGTGAGCGCCTTTTGCGCTAACTGCACTTTGAGAGTGTGCACGTCGCCCTGCCTGGAGGCGAGCAGCGCCCGGTCCATCTCCATCATCTCCACCACCACCATCACTGATGCTCCAGAAGAGCTGCTGCTGCTGTTGCGTCCTCTCCGATCACCTCACCGCGCTAATGGGGTCAGCATTGTATTCACAAAGCTTCAGATCATCTCCTACTTTAGAGGGAAAACTCGCTCCAACATCCTCCCGGAGGTCAAAAACAACATCCGATATCTGATACCTTTTATTACATGTTGTAATAAAACTCCATCATTCTATCTGAGCGACAAACTAACCTGCTTTCTATGTTTTGCCCGACGCAGTGATCCGCTGGATGCTGCACACCTGTTGCACTATAGTTTTCTTTCTGTGCTCCAGTGAACTAGTTTTCTTTAATGCCTTTATTTACCCTGTCTGCTGCTAACGTGTTAGTGGATCATGTGCCTCAGAGAATATTCCTCGGTGTTTTTCTTCCCTGTAGCAGATGGCGACATGGGACTGAGCGCCTGTTAAATAATCCATCAGGGGGAGGATCGCTGAGCCGGTTACAGACAGGTTGCTGCTTTCTGGAAATCGGCTCACAAGTTAAAGGGGCAGTAGCCTGAAAGAAAAGGGCTAATTAAAACTCTGAGTACAGCTTCACAGAGAAAGTTATACACCTGTGGTGGTGGTGGTGGTGGTGGTGGTGGATGTCATGTATAGACCTGCAGCTAAATACTAGTTCAGCTCTGGACTTTTTGATTACATGCCCAGTCTTGTTTGCATGCAGCCTCACCCATTAATTTTACATATGGCAGTGAAACCAGCATCACTGGACACCCGCAGTCTGCAAACAGTAGAGGTCCATCTGGTGGCCTCCTGGACACCTTCAGTCTGCACACAGTAGAGGTCCACCTGGTGGCCTCCTGGACACCTACAGTCTGCACACAGTAGAGGTCCACCTGGTGGCCTCCTGGACACCTTCAGTCTGCACACAGTAGAGGTCCACCTGGTGGCCTCCTGGACACCTACAGTCTGCACACAGTAGAGGTCCACCTGGTGGCCTGGATACCTTCAGTCTGACCACAGTAGAGGTCCACCTGGTGGCCTCCTAGACACCTTCAGTCTGTACACAGTAGAGGTCAACCTGGTGGCCTCCTGGACACCTTCAGTCTGCACACAGTAGAGGTCCACCTGGTGGCCTGGACACCTTCAGTCTGCACACAGTAGAGGTCCACCTGGTGGCCTCCTGCAGAACTGAGCTGCACTTGTGTTTAGGAATTAGTGTGTTTTAGTGAGGGGATGTAGAAGAGTATCTATAGTTGATCAACACAACTAATCTCTTATTTAACTGTTAATAAAAGCAGCATTTTCTGCTTCTGTAGCTAAAATATAAAAAGATTAGAAGCCAGTAAATCACAATAGAATATGCTACGTTTATCCTCATTACTATAATAATAATAATAATAATAATAAACTTTATTTGTATAGCAACTTTCATACAATAAAAGCAGCATTTTCTGCTTCAGCTATAACAAAAAAACATTAAGCCAATATATCACAATAGAATTGGCTACGTTTAAAAAATACATTAATAATAATATTTAATCATAATAACTATTATTAATAATAATACATTTCATTTGTATAGCACCTTTCATACAAGAAATGCTGCACAAAGGACAATAAAGGAAAATAGACATGGAATGAACATAAAAACAGGCATAGAATAAGATGGAAAAAAAACACTTGATAAAATAAGATAAAAATAAAATAGAATAGAATGCATAACATAAGATGGAAAATAAAACCCACTGAATAATAATATAAAATCAGATAGTTACATACTATAATACATTTAGTAGAAGTTAAGTGTGTGTTATTTTGCAAATTAATGTAAAAATGAATTACATTATTGCATTTTATTACATTATCAATCACATTTTAATTGAATATAGTTGTGATCACACCTCTAATCTTTATGTAGACCTGTAACTGTGTGTGCACCAGAAAACAACATATAATGTAAATCATGGGAGATGAATAGGTCATAATGAAACTATTTTAATTGCAATGATTTGTTGTGATGTTTTAGTGGTTGAAAGTAACTAATTACATTTACAAAGTATAATTTTGAGGTAATTATGTACTTGGGTATCTCCATTTTATGCAACTTTATACCTCTAGAGAGGTTTTTACTCCACTATAATCTGACATTACTGTAGTTACTTACACATTATCTAAAATATGATGATTTATTATAAACTAAAGTGTCTGTAACAGTAGCTTAATATAAAGGAGTTCAAATTAGCTTCACCAAATGCTGCTTACTTACATCCACCTGCAGTACATCAATTATGCAAACTGTTAAAATAAACCACACACGTTATGATGTTATAATTTGGTCTTGACTGATGAAGAAAGTGATGGATATACAGTAGTAAAACACAATATTTCCATGAACCTGACATTGTGATGAACTGTAATTCTTATAAATCACCAAACGGTGGCAGGAAAGCTTCACATTCACCACCAAGGTAGAGCTGCACCTGAGCTGCACCTGAGCTGCTCCTGAGCTGCTCCTGAGCTGTTCAGGTGTCAAGTCCTCACTTTATATTGGCTTCTCTAAATCACTGTAGCTACCTCACTCACGTTATATAGGACATTAAATATATCCCAATAACTATTAATAATAATCAAAAGTACCATCTTTGAAGCCTTCTATGTACACACTGCGTAAATAGGAGGGCTATTTTAATTCAAGCCAGTATGTTCGTGTTCAGCAGTGCTTGAAGGGGGAAAAAATGAGTGCCCATAATCTCTTAATTCATATTTCGTGTGTTATTTGTAGCTTATAGTCAGATATCATTAAATATTTAGGAGCAGTGCATATCTACATATTATAGACACATTCTGAATGTATACAGTAGATAAAAGGTACTATAGGAGATGTTGGGTTTGGGATCCTCACCCAAGAAAATTTGAAGGTTCTTGTAATTTTACATCATTTTGGACCATTATTATTATTATTATTATTATTATTATTATTACTAGTTAAATGGTTATTTTATTATTTACACATATCACAGCCTTCGTTTCATTAATTATATTTGTTCACAAATAATAATAATAAAAAAGTTATGACGAACAGTTCACTAATTATTTTACAAAAAGGACATGAACATTATTTTGATAAATTGGGCTATAATTTATGGGCTCGTCCAGATGCTCCCCACAAATAAACATCATGGTGCGCCAAGGAGTCAAATGTAAAAGTGCTGGTACTGCATACCGGTGAGTACCGGCCCACTTCGAGCACTGGTGTTCAGTCTTGTTTATTGTTTAATATCAATTAGCCACACACATACACAGTTATAATTATATATGACCTTCGAATTAACTTAAAATTTTTTTTTCCTTTATTATTGTTATTATTTATTTATTTATCTCACTTATTATTGTAAGTGTTGGTATTATTATTGTTATTGACATTATTATCATGACCATCATCATCATCATCATCTTTATTATTATTCATATTATTGATATATATGTGTTTATGTATATACTGTGTTATATATATATATGTTACTCATTTATTTTATTTTTTTTTTGTTTTTGTTCCCCCTATGCTCTACACGTAAAAGGAAGGATGTCTGTATGTGTTTAAGAGTAGATATATGTCATCATCTAGCCTCATTCAATGAAACAAACACACACACACACACACACACACACACTCTTCAACCTGCTTTTATCCCCTTGTGTTGTTTTTGTTTTGTTTTGTTTTTGTTTTTGTACTTTGTTATTTGTCTTTCTCTGTATAATATATTTTGGTCTTTTTTATATATGTCCCTGCACATGTCTTCACTTGTTTTGTAATCACTTTATAACACAATAAAAAATATATATATCAATTAGCCTATATATTGTTGATTTGGGAGCTATAACATCATAATAAGAAAACTTTCAGTGTCACACCAGCTTCCACTTTCTGCCTCTCTGCTGTCAGATTAGGTTGATTGATTTTTGTGCTTCAGCCTGATGTGGCTTGTTAGCTGTAGGGGGGTGGTGAGTAGGGGGGTGATGGTGGTGGTGGTGATGGTGGTGGGGGGGTTAGTCTCGTGCTCGGCGCGTGCCTCTCCGGCCCATCTGTTGCACCGGTCCAACTGTCATAGACACCACGCGCCAGTTAGGGTGGAGGAGAGGGGGAAATTCCCACGAGCAGTCTGAACAATGGTACAATTCCCTGAAGGAAATGGACAATAATAACACCATGTAGGGGGGTCACTATCAATGCCATCAGTCTATCTGATGTTACAGCAATGATAGGCAGATAAAAAAACAGTTGCAGCCTACAGGCCTTAATGATAATGCTTATTTGAACAATAATTTAATTTTAGGTATTTGGTGGAATATATTTATTGATTTTCATATAGATACTATCATTTAATTTGTTTGTTTTCAGTACAGCCTCAGACAGGACTCCCTGGAAAGCAGTGATATTATAGTAAATTGATTTTAATGACCATAGTGACTTTTCATTTAGGCAATAAATAAATAAATACATAGACCAACAGTTTGTTTAAAAGAACCCAGTTTACATAAGTAATGGCACAAAATGATAATAAAGTTTGACATTTGGGTAGCCTATTTTTTTTTTTTATGAAATGGGGTATTGATTATCAACGGCTAGACCATACTGTTTATTTATTTATTATTTTATTGAATTTTTAAATGAGGTTAAAACGCATAGTTTAGGCAGTAAATAAAATAAAATAAATAAATAAATAGACCACCGTTTGTTTAAAAGATACCATCCCAGTTTAAATAATTATTAATAATAATTAATAATTATTTTTTTTATATTAAATGGGGTATTGCTTATCAATGGCTAGACCATACTATCTTTGTGAAAGAATGTTTATTTATTTATTATTTTATTTATTTTTTAAATGAGGTCCAGACATAAAATGTATAGTTTAGGCAGTAAATAATAAAAAAATAATACAAATAAATAGACCCACAGTTTGTTTAACCCAGTTTAAATAAGTAATGTCACAAAATGATTATACACAAAGTTTGACATTTGAATAGGCTTTTTTTTTTTTTTTAAGGAAATGATGTATTGATTATCAAAGGTTAGACCATACTACCTTTGTGAAAGTATGTTTATTCAATTAATTTTCCTGTTTGGTGACTGATGTCCAAACATAAAACGCATACTGATTTTTCCTTTTTTAGGCAATAAATAAATAAGTAAATGAATAAATAGACCAACAGTTTGTTTAACCCAGTTTAAATAAATATTTTCTTTATTTTATTAATATTTTCTTTTTTTAATGAAATTAGGTATTGCTTATCAACGGCTATAGACCATACTACCTTTGTGAAAGTATGTTTATTCAATTAATTTTCCTGTTTGGTGACTGATGTCCAAACATAAAACGCATACTGATTTTTCCTTTTTTAGGCAATAAATAAATAAGTAAATGAATAAATAGACCAACAGTTTGTTTAACCAGTTTAAATAAATATTTTCTTTATTTTATTAATATTTTCTTTTTTTAATGAAATTAGGTATTGCTTATCAACGGCTATAGACCATACTATCTTTGTGAAAGTATGTTTATTCATTTATTTAATTTATTTTCCTGTTTGGGGAATGAGGTCCAGACCTAAAACTAAAACAGGTCTGTGTTGCAGCTGCAGCAGCTATAATGAAGGGTTAACAACACAACACAGAGGGTTTAATCATGTGTGTGATCTGCAGTCTTTTCCCAGGCTGCATTAAAGACGCTCCCACAACCTGAAGCAGTGAGAGGCTGAGTCTCTATTGAAGTCTGCCAACGGTTTTCCTGCAGAGCATCCTGGGAAAGCTGGGGATTTCGTGCACGCGTCAGACGTGCGACAGTTATTCAAATTGGACTCAATTATTCAGCGCGTGGGCCTCATCTATTGTTGTGTGGTCACATCTGCTGCTGCGCGCGGGAACATTCAAATTATAGGACATTTTAAGGTCATGCTGCTTGAAACGTGACATGCTACTGCTGCCTGTTTGAAACGGTGCATGGTCCCAAAACACACAAGAAAACACACAAATCACAGATAAAAGTGAACATTTTACGACTTTTCTCCAAAAATAAGAGCATTAAATCTGTTCATATAATTAATGAAACAGAACCATAGCCTATTTATGAGGAGACAAGTCTCGATAATGACCACTAGAACATTTGAGTTTTCATTTTCAGATTTGAGTTTATAATATTAATAATAATAATAATAATAATAATAATAATAATAATAATCTTTCTTAAAAACTCAAAAAATTTACCATGTCAGACGTCAGTTTTAAAAAACACCTTTAAACTAAGGTTATGACAAAATTATAGTTGCTTATATATTTTAATTTTAATTTTCAGATGAGTTAATAATAATAATAATAATAATAAATAATCTTTCTTAAAATCTCAAAAGATTTACCATGTCAGACGTCACCGTTTTAAAAAACACTTTTAAATTAAGGTTATGACAGAATTATAGTTTATTATATATATGCCTTTTATTTATATAGAGCAGCTCCTCGCGCCCATCTACACCGGCCCATCTGGGTGGCGCGTGCGCTTCACTAATTGATTTCGCCTGAGTGAACCTGGGCGGGTGCAGGGAGGATGCCTTCAGTCTACCTTCAGATGAACCACGGAGAGAGAGAGAAGTCTTTGTCCTCTTACCTTAATGAATGGAAAGAGGTAAACACATTGTTTATAATAAAAAAAGAAACCAGACAAAATAAACTTTATTAAGCAGATGAATGAAGACCAACACACACTAAGAAAGGAAATAACTTTATTTATCTTTTATTCATCCTCCCATCCCCAAACTGAGGTTGCATATTTTCATCTTTCTTTCTTTCTTTCTTTGGCATATAGTTGGAGTTGAAATTAATTTATAATCAAATTTAAAACCTCAGGAGACATTAAGAAGTTATTATATATATAATTATATATATATATGTATATATATATATATATATATATCAATCTAATTATAAATGTAATGCATTTGATATTTTCATCTGAGATTGACATATAAAAGGCTGAACTCTTCATGAATGGAGGTTATAAATAGTACACGAACACTGCAGCTTTATTGTAGTCAAGATGCTTTCTGAAATGATGACATTTAGCCTGTTTGTACTGTAACTGAGTTCACTTTGCATTTTATTTGCAGGATTTTACTCATATGTGCTGAATTGTTTGATTTAGATTCCCCCCCTTTTTCACTCCAAACCCTAAAGATTATAATCTTAACAAGCCTTAAAAGTCTACAAGCCTCCATTTCTGACCATTTCAGGCCATGGACAGATACAGTATGAGCGCTTTAATATTTCTATCATGTTTCTTATGGAAACATTCAATGAACTCCTTTTTAACAATTCCAAGCAACTGAATGTGAATGACGTGGAAAATAAAAAGTTTTTTTTTAGACAGACACAAATCTTTTTCTTATAAACACCATCCAAATCAAAAGACATTTTTTCTGTTATTTTAACTTATAGGATCCCTGCATTTGTTTTAGTGCATGCAAACCTCTATAATTATCCAACAGCATTATAACAAAAGCAGCAATAAACATGTTGAGTTTCTGAATGAACAGGTGATTATTTGGGCTCCTTCTCAACATAAGTTAGACGTCTTCTTCTGTCTCCTTGAACTCACCATGCAGACTGATGAATGATGTCTCCTGCAGGGACTCAGTCATCCGTGAGCTGCAGTGAGAAGTTCTACGGTCAGACTTTCTCACACTCATTAAACTCACTATACTCATTATAACAACTGACAGAAACAGGACAACTGATTTAACAACAATGCAGTGTCCAGTGAAAAGTCAAAAACGTTTTAGACCCACTGGTGTGATAACACTGACTGGAAGGTTTAAAGTGTTTCTCTCTGCAATATAAAGGTCTTTTGACTGCCTAAATCAAATAACTGTACATCACACACTGGAGTCAGAATAGCTGTACACCATACAACAAATGTAAACATAAAATAGCAAATTATATTCATGTCTCAATAATGTAAAATCTAATCCAAACATTCACAGTTAAAACAGGTGATAGATCTCATTTTCAACTCGTTGGACAGATCTCACTATTCAAGCTCAAGACATCAACACAAAGTATTCCACGTATATAAAGCCATTTATCATATTAAAACAGCAAATTGAGACAGGAGTAAATCACAGTGTCTTGAGATTAAATGAAGTCCTATATCCTCCTGAGACCCAGCCCATTGACATGTGTCCTCTATAGTGGACATTTTGTCCACATGCATATCCTCTTACTCTTTTGACCTCCTCTCTCAACCCCTGGTGTGTTGTAAAGAGGACATCCTAGGCTTTCCAGTGATATGGCATGTGTTTTATTTTAATCAATTTGAATGTATTCTTGGTTTAATATCACTCTACAGCCATAATCTGTTCATTTTTGTAGTCTTTTTACATTGAAATAGTCAATACAAATAAAGTTTAACAAGCCTATATTGTTAAGATTTTTCTTTTAACCCTAAATAGGAAGGAAATCACCAAAAAAAAAGTAATTGGAAGACACTTTTTTTTAACTCGGTTCCCAGGAGGATATACACATAAATGACATGATGAAAACACAAGCTGGTTTAAATATAATATTAAGAGTAATAAATGACATACCGTGGTTTAAAGCCCATCATCATCATCGTCATCATCATCATGATCATGCAGCGGTGCGTGCAGGTCGTCGCTGGTTGCAGACTGAGGTTGTATTGAGCGCCCTTTTACAACACGAGGTCTGAGGCCAAATGACAGAAACGCCTCGTACAGGCCACGCCCCCTCCAGTGACGTAGCACAGATGAAGCACTCCTGCAGGACTGTGCAGGACCATGCAGCAGCAGCAGCAGCAGCTAGGAAAATAAACAAAAATGCCAAGATTTTAAATTCTATATTAGAACAGAAAATACTTTATTGTCTGCTTTTCGAGTAAAAACGTTTTGTGCAAAAACTGCTATTAAAAGATTACATTAAAACAACATATCCATATATATATATATTTTTTTTTTTTGTTTGCTTTGTTGTTTGTTTTTTTTAACTCTACTCTTTCTTTTTGTCATTATTATTATTGTTACTTCTTTTCTTGGTTTTGTTTTGGTTTTGAATGTGGAGGTTGTTTTCTCTCTATTGTACTTGATGGGTTTGTCTGTAAGCTCATCTACTTAAAAGTTGGTTTATAGACTGTTGTGATTACAAACAGTGGAATGCATATATGAAAACAACCTTGAAAAAAGGAAAAAATAAAGTATAAAAAATAAATAAAAATAAAACAACATATCACATCCAGACAGGACACATAAAAACACATATAAGCACATTAAAACACAATACACCAATAGAAGCTATTAAAAAAGAGCCCCATGTACCAGGACTGAATTTAGGTTGACTAAATAGATATAAAGCACTGTGTGCTGTCTTTGTTTTGTATTTATAAATACATATTTATATTATATTATATACAAAAAAATGAAGACTATTTGCAAGCCCCTGCAAGAGTAGATAGACCATGCTACTTATTCAGTTTCTGCCAGGTTCATTTTCAATTCAAAATAATAAAAAGCATCAATATCTTGTGTAAATGTTCCAAAGTAATCCAGAAAAGGCGGATATAGGCATATGTCCATAATTACCTCATAGCAACAATGAATATATTTTTAGTATTGAGAACCACCTTTTAGTATTTGGCCAAAATGTGAACCTTTTATTCTTATTTTATTCCTTTGTTATGAGCAGTTACAGCAATGAGATAGATGGATGTACTTTATTGATCCCAAATTGGAAAATTCTTGTGTTACAGCAGCAGGTTATCCAGGTAATATGCAGGAACAGTAAATATACATATCAACACTAAAGATAAATATCTATGATATACATAATATAAAGAATATATTAGAATACACTATAAATATACCAGACTACTACAACTTAGAAAATATAAAATATAAACATAGAATAACAATAACATACTATATACATTAGCAAAATTTGAGAAAATTAAATGATTATTGCAGGAGTAAAATATCTGCCTTATCATTAGACCACTTGTATAATATTTCTCTTCTATACTGGACGTTGCTGCAGTATAGAATAGAATAGAATAGAATAGAATATCTCAGTATGTAAGAGCATTTTGGTGATTAACCTCCCACTCTTTAATTTCCCCCTGGACAGCTCTTAATGGTCGCTGTGTCTCTGTAACTTCACAATAACTCACCGGAGCAGGAAAGCCATCTGCTGCCTTTGTTCTCTGGCTCGTGCTGTTCTCGTGCCTCTGATATGGCATCACAATGGATCCCCTCAATCTGAAACACAATATTCAAAAACCCCGCCAACGTCCAGCCTGTCCAATAAACCTCCTGTAGCTGCTGTAATCCCTGATATCCTATAGGTCTGTATTCAAATAACAGTAAAGAGCTGGCAGCAGGGTTGCCTTTATGTTACTGTAAAATTAACATTATTATACTGTCGTTGAAATGTACAGCTTCGTACTGTTAATGAAAAATACAGTTTGAACTGTTTTTTTTTAATTAATTTCACAATATTTTACAGTTATTTTACTGTTTAAAGATACATTATATAGCTGTTTTTCATATTTCTTTTACATTATCTTACTGATTTGTTTTAATGCACTATTTAGGTTGTATTTTTTTACATACATTTGAACATTATTTTTTACTTAGCAGGTTACAGACATAGGAATAGGCACACTAAATACAATTAAAGGCACTTGTTAGGAAAAAGGCTTGTTGACACTTCCCAAAAATGTGTGTCTCTAGCTGGCTACAAGCACAGAATGAAACCAAAACAACATGTGAGTGAAGAACAATAAAGCTAATTCACTGATTTTACAATCATGTACAATGTACAAGCCTCACATGAGCAGATCAGGTCCCAGAATTAAAAAAATACTGCATGAAACTGTTACTGATGATACTTTAGACAGTTGATCAGCAGTAAAGAACTGTTTTTTAAGAATGCATTATAGTTCAGTTAAATTTAATTTAACAGGTTTTCTTTTGTATTAACAGTAAAGCACTGTTTTAGCAATAACAGGTTAATACTGTTGAAATCCTGCTGTCAATTAACAGCAGTTGTTTACAGAGCAGCTATGACTTTAGTCCAGTTTTAGGTATAGCGTCTATGTAATATCAGTCATCAGTCGGTTCCCTATAAACATGAACAGTGTTAGACTGCTGGCTTCCTCCGGAGCACATTGAGGTGGATGACAGATGACAGTGGATGTCTGTCAGAGCTGGAAACAGAGCTGCTGCTATTGGTGGAGACGCCTCCTGAATGCGACGCTATAACTTTACCTTTGTCAACTTTGAAGAGCAAAACAAAATGTGCGCCACCAGATGTGCGCTGTGCCTCCTTACAGCTTAGCTTCTGGCTTGGTTAGATATTCAAATCCTGTCTGAGCCATGCATCCCTCTCATTTATACAATTACGCACAACAAAAAAGAAAAAGCTTCTCTGGAGAGGACGCCAGCCTCGATGCTTTACACTGGAATAGACATTTTCAACGCGTTCATTTTCAATTTGTTTATTTGTTTATTTGTTTTGCACAATTTAAGACTATACAACATAACAAAAAAATAAATGAATGATATAAAGTGCAGGAAGAGGCAAAAACCCACTGGGCTGATCTGAAGCCTCCACCTAGAGACAAGATTAATATAAAGAAATAATATAACTACATAATAGTGATAACAAAACAATTAGGACAAGATATATATATATATATATATATATATATATATATATATATATAATAACAACAATAACAATACAGTAAATATATCAAATAATATTTATAACAATAATAATAATAATGATAATAATAATAATTAAAAATAATTATTTGTTTATTTATTTATTTATTTTGCACAATTTAAGACTATACAACATAACAAAAAAAATAAATGAATAATATTCAGTGCAGGAAGAGGCAAAAAACCCTCTGGGCTTATCTGAAGCCTTCACCAAGAGACAAGATTAATATAAAGAAATAATATGACTACATAATAGTGATAACAAAACAATTAGGATAAAGATATATATAATAACAATACAAAAAAAGATAAGTGTGTGTGTGTGTGTGTTGCATGGAAGTGTATGGTTAGTGTTTGTGAGGAGGAAATTGATTTAAATATCTATAATAAGTGACAATGGACATAAAGCGTCTGTGTGAAGTAATAAAAGCATAATTAGTGTTTGCAGGACATCTCCAAAACCTCTCCAGTCTTTGTCTTTCATACAGTATTTTTTAAAGAACCACAATTCAACCATAATCTGTGATCTTACATTCAAAATGTATATTTTTGTCCACGTCTGTGTTTTATGGGGTATATATATTTTGTTTTTATTTTTATTTTTATTTTTTAAATTTTTAAATTTTTTATTTTTAAAATTTATTTATTTACTTATTTACTTATTTATTAATTAATTAATTGATTTACTTATTTACTTATTTTCTGTTTTAAGTAGATTTCTACCAGCGCACAGATTCAGCTCTGTTTTAATGGTGTTTTTTATGTTCAATATTAACCAGACTCTGCTCTTATATCCTTCAAAAACAAATAACCCACATTGTTAAGACAATATAATATAATTACAACATCAGTAGGCCTATGAGATCTCTTTAAACTCTTGTATTTATAAGATTTTAAATAACTTAAGTCAAAGGCCTGTATACTAAAGGAGGTCAACTTTTCTGCCTACATGTTTTGCTCCTTAATTCCTGGTGTGTTTATTTAGAGAACACTATAATTATAATTTATCAGCATCTTTTGTTAGCGTCTCGTTGAGCACGTGACCTGTCGGGATGCTGACAGACTTTGGGACAGAATCTGTGACGTCAGATGCACCTCGTGCAGGAGAAAACAAGTTTGGTTTTTTTTGGTCGCTGCTGCAGCAACAGATGCTTTACATGAAACCAGCGTTGGTTTAGGCGTCTGAAGCTTTCTGGCAAATGTTGATGGGTCTGAAGTTCATTTTGCATCCCCAGAGGGAGAAGTGACTGCATCTCATCACTGTGTTGACTAAACCAACAAACAGGACACAAAACATTTGCAATATTTGACTTCTATTTGAATTCTTCTTTTAAATTTATGAGGAAAAATATACATTTTTATAGCTAGCTATATATTTAGATACCCCTCTTTACTTCCTTCATGCACCAGTGTTTGTTTGGTTGTTGTTGTTTTTTTTTTTATTCTTATTGTGTTTGTGAAAATAAGAAACCCAATAAACATATTATAAAAAAAGAAAAGGAAAGATATTTAAACATAGCCGACCTATCATAAAAGCAGTGGACTAAAGAGCAGCTTTGTTAGGTACACCTGCACAATCCAATTCTATCCAATACAACAGCCCTGCCATGAATTCTACTTTTACAAAGCTCCACAATACTTTAGGGAGGCAAAATATTAGAAACACCTTTCAATCTAATGCATATAAACAGTGGTGTAGTGGTCATTAATGAGGTGAGTGTAATACTAGGTAGATGGGTAGTAGATTACCGAGGAGGAAGTGGGTGTATACTCTCCTATATACTCCTATATACATTATGTCCATCTGCCTAATATTCAGTAGGTCCCCCTTTTGCCGCCAAAACAGCCCTGACCCGTGGAGGCCTGGACTCCACTAGACCTCTGAAGGTCTGCTGTGGTTTCTGGCACCAAGCCGTCAGTAGCAGATCCTTTAAGTCCTGTATAAGTTGCGAGGTGTGACCTCCGTGGATCGGACTTGTTTGTCCAGAACATCCCACAGATGCTCCATCAGATTGAGATCTGGAGAATTTGGATGCCGAGTCAACACCTCCAACTCATTGCCATCCACATAATGTAAAGGATGATTCATCAGACCGGGCCACCTTCTTCCATTGCTCCGTGGTCCAGTTCTGATGCCCATTGTAGGCGCTTTTGGCGGTGGACACAGGTCAGCACGGGCAACCTGACCAGTCTGCGGCTACGCAGCCCCGTAAGCAACAAACTGCTCCTCACTGTGTGTTCTGACACCTTTCTATCAGAACCAGCATTAACTTTTTCATCAGTTTGAGCTCCAGTAGCTCTTCTATTGGATCAGACAACACGGGCCAGCCTTCGCTCCCCACGTGCATCAATGAGCCTCGGGTCTGACCCTGTCGCCGGTTCACCGGTTGTCCTTCCTTGGACCACTTTTGGTAGGTCCTGACCTCTGCAGACCGGGAACATCCCACAAGGGCTGCAGTTCTGGAGATGCTCTGACCCGGTCGTCCAGCCAGCACTATCTGGCCCTTGTTGTCAAAGTCCCTCACATCCGACCAAAGTAAGACTTTATGCAGATGGATCTTTTTATTTAATTGTTTCCTATTGAAACCCATCATGACCGATGTCCCTCTCCATAATATAGACTGATAATAGAGCTGATGTGTTGGTGTTGGAGGGTTCTATCATTCTAGCAGGGTGTTAGTTAGGTAGTTCCTCTCAGGATTAAGTTCAAACATAGCAATCCCTCCTCTTTTGCATTAACACACAGCTCATGCAGATTTTCATGTAAGTAAGACGTCATTTTGGGCATCTAAACAGAAGAAAAGATAGAAGAGTATTTGTTATCAAGACCTTCTTTCAGTATAGAGAACAATAACTACATGAGGACCAACCAACATGACGTACTGACAGGTCTGAATGGGTGACTTGAGACTTCAGAGCCAGGATTCAGCCCCACAGACGGCTTTCACCTGTCAAAACAGCCTCTTCAGCACCACGGACTGAGGTCATGTCGTAAAGCACCACCATAGAGCACAAGGGTCGACCAGTCACCCACACCTGACTGCTCTCGATCAGAGACGCAAAGCCACAGAAGAAGACGCCAGAGAAAGACGTGTTTGTCCTTACAATATCTTGAGGATCCCTTAAATCACACCCCCTTTTTACTCCATGACCTTGATATGCAACCCTGTTGTGTTAATGGAGGAGAGGAAAGAAGCTGTTCATGAAGTTGTCTTTGTTCATGGGAAGCCTTTTCAGTTTTGGGACTCATGTTCCACTTACCAGCCTTTTCTTTTTTTTAGCTTTCATCTCTTGAGATGCAGCTCAGCTTCGTGTGTCAAATTGTTCTACGTGTTGTCATGAATCAGAAATAAACATGAATGAATTCATTAACTGAAATAAATAGTGAAAGTGTATAAAGGCTTAGAGCATGATGACAGAAGTACATGATGGTCATCCTCATGCTCTATTATGTCTCAGAAGTTGTTACAGCAATTTTTGGGTTGATACCATTTATTACACAGATTTGGTGCTAAATTTAACCATTTTGTACCACTTGAGAATTGATAAAATGATCAATAATCCCTCCAAAATACCACATTAAGACACCAAGACCTTGAGGAACACCAGAGAAAAAGACATGCTGTGATTTGGTATCAAAAACTTTTGACATTTGGAGATTTCTACAAGAATTGCATTTTTCAACGATTGGATGGCGAGCACTTGTTTTGTGTAAACTATCAGAAACCCCCTTATTGTCAATCTAGCTAGGAAAGCCATCCATCCTTTGAATGCTCTAGGTCTCTAGTCTGATCCATCCATCCTCTGAATGCTCTAGGTCTCTAGTCTGATCCATCCATCCTCTGAATGCTCTAGGTCTCTAGTTTGATCCATCCATCCTCTGAATGCTCTAGGTCTCTAGTTTGATCCATCCATCCTCTGAATGCTCTAGGTCTCTAGTTTGATCCATCCATCCTCTGAATGCTCTAGATCTCTAGTTTGATCCATCCATCCTCTGAATGCTCTAGGTCTCTAGTTTTTTGCTCTTACTGCTTGGTCTACTCATCACTCTGCTGCATGTCTGGGGCATAAGACGCAGTAAACTGATTACTGTACGTTTCTTTTCATGTGTGCGTCCATGGAAAATATGAGTTAGTGTTTTGTTTAAATGGTTAATGTTACACTGGCATTAATAATTGGTAGCTCTGTATTCAAGTGAATATTGTAGGATGTTTTATGATAACAAAAAAGGAACATTTTCAATTAAAGCTGCAACTAATGATTATTTTCATTGTTGATTAATCTGTAGATTATTTTCTCAATTAGTTGTTTGGTCTATAAAATGTTAGAAAACAGTAAATAATATCAATCAGTGTTTCCTAAAGTCCAAGATGACGTCCTCAGATGTCTCGTTTTGTCCACAACTCAAAGATATTCAGTTTACTGTCATAGAGGAGGAAAGAAACCAGAAAATATTCACATTTAAGAAGCTGGAATTAGAGATTTTAGACCTTATTTTAACTCAAACCGATTAATCGATTATCAAAGTTGGTGGTTAATTTAATAATTGACAACTAATCGATTAATCGTTGCAGTTTTATTTTCAATCTGATTTATTTTATCACAAACTTAGAACAACAATCACTGATCTCAATGCTGCACACAGACAGCAGCCAGCAGCCTCCAGATGCTTCAGTATGATGCTGTGATGATGATAATAATAATAATGTTTGGCTTGGGATGCCAGACATCCTTTCAGCTATACGGTCACGATGTGAAGGCTGGAAAAGTCTGGAAGTCTGGAAGCTTCCATGTAGCCGTGATGAGTCGATCACCTTCAGCCAGCAGAGAGTCCAGTCGACGCTTCAGTTCACGCATCAGTAAACAGGCTCCATCTGTCTGCTGCTGTGGCTCGTGTCAGTCTCATGCCGATTATACCACCAAATTAACACAAATTTATAATCAAATTCAAAAATTCAGATTTGAGATGTTCTCTGGGAGAAGACATTAAATACATGTTCACCTTTTGCTACCCAAACTGTTGGTGATGTTGTTCTACTTGTAATAATTCTTAATAAGTATTATAATTAATAATATGTATTCAAACATTTAGCTGTTTTTTCCTTTATTTCACTTAAATCGGACAGTCAGGTATTGGATTCAGTAGCCTGTAGTTTAAGTGGAAGAAAACCAAAAAGCTGATGATATCTGTTTCCCATCCAGTCGCTGTAAAAGTGCACTATTCTGTAGGTGCTTTAACAAAAGGCTCACTGTGCTCTCAGATGGCACAGATGGAGACCCACGCCGCTGTAACCAGGACAAAACAGCTCCCATCCCAACCGAAGCTTCTCATCGCACTTTTTTTTTTTTTTAGTTCTATCTCGAAGGGCCAGTTCCCTGACTGGACTTGATGGCAGTTATTTGGGGCCCCATGGGGGCAGGACGCGTGCACAACCATCTATAGCATCTATAATGCTTGCAAATGAGGGAGGAAACCCTGAAGCTGCAGCAGGACAGCTTGCAACCGAAGAGCAGCTTTATCTTTACCAACATGTTGAGAGCTTGTTGAACTACATATCTGTTTCCAAATGGAAATACATCAACTGACATTTAACACTTTCAGTGTTGAGCATGTTCCATCTCTTTAGTCGTTCCTTTAAGCCTTGAAGAGCTTCAGTAAACAGCTCCGTGCGTAAAAGTTGTGCGTAAAGCTGCTATTTGCCATATTGATCAGATTTAGTTCTCCTTCCACATTTTCAACATAGAAACTCCATTCAAACATCAAAACGTGCAGCTCAATTAGGAATCGATGGCTCTTACTTTTCTCATTCATAACTTTCATATTTTCAGAATTATTAATGATAATTCATCACAAATTCTCCATTGAAATGAATGGAAGAAATGTTCAGTTTAAACATTTTCAAGCATTTTCAACTCTTCACTGCTCATTCATACTTTCACCTAGAAACTCCATTCAAACTGTAAAATGTTCCACAACTTTTCAATGAAATTCATACAAATTAAAACCCATTAGCACTTTTCCATCTATTCCTACTTCCCCACCTTCTTCTCACAACATTTAAATCATCATTACAGCGTAGCGTCAGCTCTTCAGCATCCAGCATTCACACCGCAATGTCTTCAGAAACTGCTTTTCTAGTTTTATTTGGTGTCTTTCATGTGAACTTTGTCGTATCAGGACGTCTTTTTAGCATCTTGCTGTTTATGCTTGGTTTGCTTTGTATGAACGTATATTGCTATATAACTATACTCCATTGTGTCCAAACCCCCCCCCCCTCCAACAAAGACAAAAAACCTAGTTGAAGCACATTGATGATGATGATGATGAGGATGAGGATGAGGGTGCACAAGAAGAGGAGCTGGTCCGGGATGCTGATGGGAGCAGCAGTGGGAGACAGAGGAGTGTGTGTGTGTGTGTGTGTGTGTGTGTGTGTGTGTGTGTGTGTGGTGGGGGTATCCCATCTGTTGCGTGGTTGTGGCGCGTGCCGAGCGCGTGAATCCTCCTGCAGCTCGCTGCTCTGTGTCTGGTCTGATGGTCTGATGGTCATCAGCAGAGATGACCTGAAAGTCTTCATAAAGATGTTGAAATAAAACAGTTTGAAATATCTTTAATGTTTTATATTTAATATTGTGTTTGTTTAGTTTTTAAGAGATTTTTAATCACGTTAAAAGAGGTCCAGTTTTGTCCTGAATCCTGTTCCTCATCGTGTCATCCAGGCAGTGTCAGAGCAGACTCTACTGAATGACTCCTTTGTGTTCATGTATTCAGATGCACGCACCTCTCTGTGTGTTGCAGGTTGTGACGTCACCCAGTCTGCTCCAGGTAAACACCGTGTTGTTGAGATGTGAAACAAGCTGCTGAGGCTCCATAAGCAGATGTTAATCCATACATAGCGTGGCTTGGGTATCTGCTTTATTAATGTAGGAATAGATTAGTCCTGTCAGCCCAGAATCACTCATCTGGTTCTGGCTTTCTCTCTTTGTGGCAAATCGAGTCCATAAGCATTTATATATATATATATACATATAATCTATGTTATTTTCATTATTTTGATTTAACTTTTTATTGTTCATTTATAGCAGTGCAGCTTTCAGGTATCTCATTAAACTAAATTTATCTTCTACCGAGTTAGCAGCTCATTTGTGGGGATTTTCGGATGTAAAAGTGAACACTATAATAAACAGAAATATTGTCAAATTAATAACAAAGCCAAGCGAATAAAGAAACAATCCTTACTGTACACTGTAAAAAAAGTGTAAAAGTGTAAAATAGCGGAAATTTACCGCCAGAAAATGAAGTTAAAAAACGGAAAAATACCGTTAATTAACATAAATAAACTGTAAAAAAACAAACAGTAATTATCTTTATATAATTAGCCTTTATTACTGTAATATCAGAAGAAATATTTTACTTTTAACATATATTTATTGTTAGAATAGTCATACACCGTAAATATAAGACTATTTACATATAAATCACAAATGAAACATGTCATTTTACGTTGCAAAAGACCAAATTTACATTAACTCTCAGAAGTTTTGCAAAAAAATCTGTATTTTTACAAGAAATATTTTTACAATTCCATGAAATCCTTTTCTTCTAACATAAATGAATTGTTAAAATAGAGTCATAGACCTCTAAAAAACAGAATAATTATCTTTAAAAATGATCAAGAAAAGCTTAAATATAGATAATTAATTGTGATTATCAAAAATACTGTAAATCTAAGACCATTTACATATAAATCACAAATGAAACATTTAATTTTTACATTTTTTTCTGTCATTTTGAAATACAGACAAAAAATGTAAAATTTCTTGAAAAAAACTGTTTGTTTTTTTACAGTGTAGAAAATAACAAAAGATCAGCTATGTGATAAAACATTCATGTTAGACAAACAGCATCGTTATATTATATGGCGTCTGTGCGTAATTGGATCTTGGATGAACGTTAAAGCTTTACATTTTAAACGCAATAACGCGCAACATCGTCACGAAACTCCGCATACCAGCGGTAGAGACGCAGATGGTCCAGACAGGAGCTCCTCTCCTCTCCTCTCAGCTCCCAGAGGCATCACCCCCCCCTCCTCTGTGCCAAACCCCCCCAGACACCATGGCTTGTGTTCCTCCCCTCTGACGCGCTGGACCCTCATAAATAGGAGGCTGTCCAGCTCTTTGGCACACTTCAGCTCAGCCTCTCCAAGAGCAAACATCTCCCCTCAAAAAGCAACAAGCAGCAAACTGAAAAATGAGTCCCAGCATCACAGCTGAGGCCAGCCAGCCTCCTCCTGCAGCAGCCAGGTCCACCGTGGCCCAGAGAAAACAAGCCAACGAACTGAGAAAGGTAAGAGAAAGAGAGAGACGCTGTGGAGCTCTTCATGTGAATGATTTCATATTCCACTCTTTTAAAAAGTGCAGCTGAATAACCGTTTTCTCTTGATTCCTTCTATAGACTCTTAAACCCTTGCTGGAGAAGAAAAGACGTGCTCGTATCAACGACAGTCTCAGTCATCTGAAAAGCCTGATTCTTCCTCTGGTTGGCAAAGACAACGCGCGCTACTCCAAGCTGGAGAAAGCTGATATTCTGGAGATGACCGTCCGTTTCCTCAGAGACCTTCCTTCCACTCCACTCAAAGGTATGCACCATCCTCCATCTCATGAAATATACCATATGCATTGCAAAAAACTATCTTTAATCTGAGATCTGCACATGGAATTCAAGTCACTGATCAAATGTCTTCATCCCTCCAGACTCTACAGACAGTTACAGAGAAGGCTACAGAGCCTGCCTGCAGCGCGTCTCCACTCTGCTCCCCAAAACCAGCCTGGATCAGGACGCGTGTCAGCGGGTCAACGACTTCGTCCAGCAGTCCACGTCCTCCACCGTCACCAAGACCTGCATGAACTGCTGTGCACAGAGCTCCAGGACTTTCCCTCAGATGCAGCAGAGACTCCTGAGCCTCAAATCCAGCTTCAGCTCCAGACTGGAGAGCCAGTCCTGCAGCAGCAGCAGCAGCAGCAGTAGTAGTAGTAGTGGAGGTGATGGAGGCGCAGTGGCTCCCAGCAGAGCGCAGTCTGGTCTGCAGCCTGTCAGCGCTGCCATGTGGAGACCTTGGTAGACTACATGGACATTTATCCTCATGCATGTTATTTATTTTGTGATGTTATTTATACTACTTGTATTAGTCTTAGCGATGAAGAATTGTTGGAGTTTGCTGTACAATGATTTAATTCAGCATTTGGCTGCTCATGTTGCGTTCAATGCCATGAGAGCACAGATCTTAAAGAAGTCTTATGAGCTTTTTAAATCGCAATCCTCTTTGGGGTTTCAAAGATCCGGGTTGTAGACAACACTTTTGTAAAACCCCAAGGGTTATTTTGTTTGAGGTTTGCACGATGGACTTAAAAGTATTTTGGTCTGTGCAAAAGAATAGTCTGTAAAACACTGTGTGTTAAATAGGATGATGTATTATTCACTGATGTTATGTATGAAAAAAAAAACATGTTTTGTGACACAAGTTTTTCAATAAATGTACATTTCTGGAATATTGTTGTGCTGTTTGATCTTTGATTTTATGGTATTAAAGATCTCAAATGTATCATCAGAGTAATCTCAGTTATATGAATGGAAGGGAAAAGGCGCGCAAACGAATAAAGCCACACGCACGCAGGTCAGCCTGAGCCCATTGATGCTGATGAGCAGCTGCTCTATTGTTCCAGATGTGAGAGAGGCGCCTCTCTGGTTGCCGCCAAACTGGTGGGAAGAAAGTTGTGTGATGGGAAACACACTGAGATGACTGCATGTTGTGAATTAATGACACACATACTTGTTTCTCAGTAATTTTACAATATGTAACCTAACATATCAGTGATTGTCAATAGCAGGCTTTTTTTTTTCAAGGTTGTTTTCATATATGCAATCCACTGTTTGTAATTACAACAGTCTATAAACCAACTTTTAAGTAGATGAGCTTTACAGACAAACCCATCAAGTACACTATAGAGAAAACAACCTCAACATTCAAAACCAAAACTAAACCAAGAAAAGAAATAACAATAATAATAATGACAAAAAAAAAGAGTAGAGTTAAAAAAACAAAAAAAAAAACAATAATAGTACAAAAATACGAGAGTAATAATAAATGAAATCAACAAATACGGTAAGTTGATAAGTTTAAAGGTAAACTTGTGGTCAGACTATTTTACATCTCACAGTAATAACTCATTACTATAAGGTTGTTTTTCTGATATCTGTAGGCCTGTCCTGAATTTACCACTTTTACTACATGATGTTGTAAATGAATCCTTCTGTTTGTGTTTCTAATACGAGTATATAGGGAAGAGCAGGGTCGCTTATCACACAAAATAATCTTCTATCACTCACAGACTACTTGAACAGTAATGAATATAATTTTATCCCTAACAGGTGTCTGCTAACAATTTACCAAGTTTTTTTTGAATAATAATCTTTATTTGCACCTTTCAGTTACAAAGTGTTTGCACAGAGACAATGAAATACAGACAAAATGAAAACAACAATAAAAGAACCAAACATAAAGACCAAATGATGAGAAAACTAAAACCTGTAACCAGCGGTATCAAAACAACAAGTTACAACACGTATGCCAAAAGAGGACAATATAAAAGGTGTGGAAAAGGTGCACCAAGCTGTTGCCTTATGGAGTTAAAAGGCGATGTAGTGAGTTTTGGCTGAGAAAGGAGTAGAGGGGCGTTGCAGTAATCTAAACGTGACGTTGACTACTCTATTGAGGTCATGAGTTGATAAAAATGATTTTATTTTAGAAATATTTCTGAGGTGAAGGAAGCAGGATTGCACCACCCGTTTTATTTGCACCTCAAAACAAAGCCTTGTGTCAAATAAAACACCCAAGTTTCTTGCAACTGGTTTAATGTTGACTGAGAGGGAATCGAGACTATCTTCTAATTTGGCGTTGTGACTGAGGGGTTCAAATAGGAGAACCTCAGATTTGTCAGAGTTCAACTGAAGGAAGTTCTGGGACATCCAACAGTGTATATCGGCCAGGAAGGCCTTGATGGATGTTAAACAGCTGGAATCTGAGATTTGAAGTGGGAGATTTTTAAGTTGAATTGGATATTTTGCTTATGGATGACATGACCTATAGGGGGAGCATATACTGTATATATATATATATATATAGAAAATAATAATGGGCCAAGAATTGACCCTTGCGGGACACCACAGGAGAGATGGGCAGAGATGAGATCAAACCAAATGTGAAAAGTACAATTTGGTTAAATGTACAAAGAGTGCATTTCCCCCAAATTCTGCCTCCTCGTGACGGTTGGGACGCCTCATTCTGGGCTAAAAAAATAATATGGTTTAAATTTAAAAAATTGCAGTCTAAATTTGAACATCTTACATTTACAATGGCGCTTGTTCACATGTTTCTTTGAGAAAAGAAAACATTTGTAAAATTATTATATTTTCATAAATAACTGAGATATAGAATTTGGCGAAAAGTGTTTCTGACTGGCTTCAGTGGATCTCAATCAATTAGGAAAAGCCTTTGTCTTGTTTTTGTCTGAGTTTTTGTTGATTTTCAACAAAGTAGGAACTATAAAGAATACTGTTCAGAAAACATTGCCATAGTGCACTACTCATTAATATAACCTACACCGATCAGCCATAACATTCAGACCACTGACAGGTGGAGTGAATAACATTGACTATCTCGTTACAATGGCACCTGGCAGTGGGGGGGAATGTATTAGACAGCAAGTGAACATTTTGAGCTTTGAGCTTTGTGTTGGAAGCAGAAAAATGGGCCAGCGTAAGGATGTGAGTGACTTTGACAACAAGGGCCAAACAGTGCTGGCTAGATGACCGGGTCAGAGCATCTCCAGAACTGCAGCTCTTGTTCCCAGTCTGCAGTGGTCAGAACCTACCAAAAGTGGTTCAGGAAGGAAAACCGGTGAACCTGTGACAGGGTCAGACCTGAGACTCATTGATGCACGTGGGGAGTGAAGGCTGGCCCTTGTTGTCCGATCCAATAGAAGAGCTACTGGAGCTCAAACTGCTGAAAACGTTAATGCTGGTTCTGATAGAAAGGTGTCAGAACACACAGTGAGGAGCTGTTTGTTGCTTATGGGGCTGCGTAGCCGCAGACCGGTCGGTGTATATTTTTATAGAACTAATAGAAAATGTGTTACAAGGTCTAACTATTAACTATGAAAGACATTTTGTCTAAAAAGTGGAGGAAAGAGAACTAAAGCGGTCCTCTAATATGGTGACCTCTAAAAGCTGAGATCGACAGTGTTCAGTTGTTCTTGTCCACACTGTGGTCACAGTGGGGGTTGGGGGTGCCAGAGACAGATCTGCTATTACTACGCAGTCTCTCTCTACCCTTAACCAGGCTGGAGTTATCATACACAGATATCGTAAAGAGAAAATGTTGGCACTGATAATAAAACTTGAATTAAATATGGGATTTTGCAGGAATTGTCAGGTGATGGGGTTGATTAACTATTCGATGGTTCTGTGGCTCAGTAGGGAGCTTTCCAAATTTTGAAAAATGATCTTTGCTTGGGTCCTTAATAGAAATCCTGTGTTACAAACTGGAGATATGGGGTTTAAAAGAAGCATGCATTTAAGAGGCATACAGGCTCTAATGAAAGCTGCTGTTGAGTTGCATTATGTAGAACTTGCTTCACACTGTACACACAGGCTATCTCGGCCACTGCTGCATCGATTCTTCTTTTTACGTGCCTCTTTTTAGTCTTCCAGCTTTTTATAGAAGTGCAATGCTATTCATTGGAGTAGGCAACTTTATTGCAGTTGGATCAGTATTTGCATGTTGGCTTCACATTACATCGTTTGATTCTGATCATCAGGTTTCAGGTGGGATAATCCAGCTGGTAGCAAAGAGCAAATTAAGTTACAGCATTCTAGAGAAAATGAGTTCTCATTTGAATAAATAAAAAGTCCATGTTGCTCGGTTGATCAAGTAAAAAAAACAAACTGGAGATATCCTGTGTATCTATTTGCTGACATATAGTATGTTCTTTACTCCATTTAAAACCTTATTTGTTGAAGGAGCAGATGAGTGATGCCCAGTTTGATGCTCTGCTCACACAGACAGACATGTGGAAGCAAAAAGCTCAGTCTGCTGTTAACAAGACTGACTCAGGAAAGGACTGGAGGCTTTGTTCAATGGGTCTTATTGTTTACTGTTGCAAACTCATTTATTTCTATATATAAATATAACATAAAATATATATATATATATACTGTATATATATACATATATAATATCTGGAAGGCACAAAAACTTCCTCATACAATCAAGATGGTGCACAGAGATAAAATCCAAGTATCCATCCATCCCTCCCTCCACAGCCCTCATGATGTGACTCTTAATTCCCATGAAGTGTCGGAACATTTCCAAACAAAGGCGCCCTGTTATCCGGCTGCACAGATGGGTTACCGACGCCCTAACTGCTTCAAAAGACAAAAGAGGACTCTAACCGTAAGAGGAAAACGGAGAAGTGTACCTCCTACCTAACCCCATCACCATCCCCCATCATCCCTCCATCATCCCTCCATCCCAGCGGGGGGTGAGGGGCGCGTGCAGAGAGTGTGCCTCTCAGGTTCAGCTCAGCGCAACAAGATCATGTCTACATGATGCTATAACCTTCACATCTCGACTCTGTAGACTTCATTTAATTTAATTTCAACTTGTAGAAATACTCCGAAAATACGCACAACTGAACCGCCCTCAACTCCATAGAAACATTCATATCCTATTGCGCATTAAAAAGGGACAAATCAAACTGCATGAGTAGTGCAGGGTGGAAAACAATGTAAGGGTTGATATATATATATCAAAAATAAGTATTTATTTATATATTACAAATTCTGTAATTCAGCTTCTGTTTGGGAAGTTAGAATAAAAGCTTCATGCTGTTTAAGACTCTCAATGTGCTTTTCTAGTGTGAACTAAAGAACCTGGAGTCATTCAGTCTGCTCTCCCAGACCAGCATCTTTATCTCCACCAACAGATTGAGCTTTGTGTGTCGTCATCACCATATAATATTGATAAACAAGCATTTCATGAAAGCTTGGACGCTGAAACATCCAGGAGTCAAGCTTAAGGAGACAACAGAGTTTCAAACAGGAGGGGGTTGGTTGGTTGGTTGGATGGTTTCGGTTGGACAACAACGTGGACCCAGAAGACGCCTGCAGATTGCAGATGGGGCACCCACGCCAAAACTGCGTGGAGATCATGTGTCGTGCGCGTAAAGTTCATAGAAAAGGAGCTTGAGTGTATGCATTGCCGTCTGTGTGTGTGTGTGTGTCTGTGTGTGTGTGTGTGTGTGTGTGTGTGTGTGTGTGTGTGTGTGCGTGCGTGTGTGTGTGTGCATGGATGAGATATGGATAGATCCATGGTGGGACTCAGGATGCTGGTGTGGTGCAGGAGGAGTGTATGGAGGAGGGGGGGGTTGAAGCCATCTGGTCACCATGGCGCGTGCTGTGCGCGTGGTTCCCCTGAGTGCAGTGGTATTTGATGGGTTGTCATGTCTCTACAGTTTTTATTCAAAATCTGGAAATCTCAAAGCTGTAATTCAAAGTTTGATTCATACCTGATATGGTTGGTTATTAAATACAGAAAATCCACAAGAAATAGTCTAAACATTTATAACACCTAATAAGTTAAACCCCATGGCATCATGTTGTATATGGAGGAGGTTATTGTGATTGAAGCTGGCTGCCCATCCTCTGTGTTTCAGCCCCCACCGCCCTGCAGGAGGCGTCGGTAGCAGCAGGATTCACCCTACAGGTAGAGACCGATGCACCCCCCAGGGCAGAAACTGCATACAAACGTCATATGCAAAACTATTGTTGTCAAAATGTAAGAGCAGATGTTATTTGAAAGTAGCGTGGCTTGGGTATGAGATTGGAGTCTGTGGACACTTTTTCATACACGCAAGCCTGACCCCTATAGGGCCAGTAGTGAATGTATTACACCCTGCTGTTCTAAGTGTGTATATTTATATATTTAAAAGGATATGTAATGTAAAAGATATGTAATCAAACTTACACACAATAAAAGACAGTAAAAGAATACTATATAGCCGATATTTGTATTGCTAAAAAGCCTGTATTTGGTTCCCAGCCACTGCGTAATTACGCACCAGTAACTATACATATTTGTGCATTTTACGAACAACCTATTCCATCTACTACATGTGAAATAATGAACTTAATTGTGTGTATATTTATTCTAAAAAGATATGTAATGTAAAAGATATTTAATCAAACGTACACACAATAAAATACAGTAAAACCTCAGCGTGGAGCAGCAACACAAGCAGGCAATCAAATGCTAGTAATGCAAACTATAAAACTTGTTGTTGTGGAGAAAATCTAATTATTTTTAAAGATATGTTTCATTGTTAGATCTCAAAATAAATGAATGTTATATAGCCGATATTTTATTGCTAAAAAGCCTGTATTTGGTTCCCAGCCACTGCGTAATTACGCACCAGTAACTATATGTATTTGTGTATTTTAAGAACAACCTATTCCATCTACTATATGTGAAATAATGAACTTAATTGTGTTCTATTTGATATGATTTAAATTGTTGTTTGTGGAATACATATTTGGCTGAATGAGCATTCGGTGCGTCCAAACTTTACGCGTCTTTACGCGCACATTTATTCAGCTTGCTGACGCAGGTTTAGTTGTATTTGGTCTCTGGATCACAGCGCAGACACGCACTGCAGTTGTCACGCGTGGATTAGAGTAGAAGACAGATGGTTATCTTACTAAATTTGATGGTTTTGTGTTGTTTCCATCGAATACGTGGCCAGACCAAATGGTTTGGTGTTGGCTTGGGGGCGTGCCCGTGACGCACGTGAACCGACGCCACCGAGCTGCATATAAACCTCAGCCTTTGACCGTTAGAGACACATCTTCCTCAGCCTCTGCTCTGGACACTTCTCTGGCACAAAGACGAAGCTGAAAATGTCTCCAAACATGACTTGTGAACCTCTCCAGTCTTTTTCTCCAAGGCTTACTGTGGCCAAAAGAAAAGAGGCTCTTGAGCTCAGAAAGGTAAGAGAAGTCACTGAATTTTGCTTCATTGTCTTAATCTCTGATGATTTTACACTTTAATGTGATGAGTGAATGCTAAATGTGATGTGTTTTCTTTTCAGACAATGAAACCTTTGATGGAAAAGAAAAGGCGCGCTCGTATCAACGATAGCCTGAACCTTTTGAAAAACCTCATCCTTCCTCTCACAGGCAGAGATGTAAGTTATTACATCCATTTAAATACACAAAGAAAAACTCCTTTCAGATACACTAAAGTCAAGGCAACGCTTTGGCTCACATGTTTAACATTTGATTTGTATTATTTCCTCCAGAAGACTCGCTACTCCAAGCTGGAGAAAGCAGACATCCTGGAGATGACTGTGAGGTTCCTCGGAGATATCCCACCTGTTAGCACGAAAGGTGAGTTCTGCTTCTGCTTGTTTTGCTGTTTTGTTGATTCACATGTATGTGTCCATACAGTGTGGACTCTTATCGTTTATAAACAACCAAACTAACATGTCATTGTCTTTTCCAGACTCCACAGACAGTTACAGAGAAGGCTACAGAGCCTGCCTGCAGCGCGTCTCCACTCTGATCCCCAAAACCAGCCTGGATCAGGACGCGTGTCAGCGGGTCAACGATTTCGTGCAGCAGTCCAAGTCCAGCACCGTCACCAAGACCTGCATGAACTGCTGCCCTCAGAGCTCCAGGACTTTCCCTCAAATACAGCAGAGACTCCTGAGCCTCAAATCCAGCTTCAGCTCCAGACTGGAGAGCCAGTCCTGCAGCAGCAGCAGCAGAGCGCAGTCCGGTCTGCAGGCTGTCAACGCCTCCATGTGGAGACCTTGGTGAACCTCATAAAAGGGTCTCCCAAAAGCCTGTAAAGTGTTTCATATGTAGGCAGCATGTTGAGATAGCATCACTTGTAAATATGCACAGTGAGTTTTCCGTCGCTCCCGTTGATGAAAAGCCAGAATTCATCGTTAAATCGTATCTGTTGAGTATTATATACTTACGTTTTGCGCACGAGTCTGTTGTCCTGTTTAAGTTGACACGTTTAGACAGTCGTATTTCTTTAAATCTGCATGTATGTATACGTTAAATATTTAGTCCTGTTTGTGGACTAAGTGATTAAGGGCCATTGAAACAGCCCTGTAAGACCCAAAGGGTCAGTCTGTATGAATCTGCACCTCAGAGTCCTGAGACTGTGCAGATGAACTCTGTAGACACATCATGTGTCAGTGGAAGTATCTCTGTTGGGATGTGTTCTGTTTTTGCTATTTACAGCAAATGTTGTATATATTTTATATAAATAAAAACTACGATGTAGTGGTAAGATATTGTGTTGTGTTTTGTTTACACTTTGAGGTTATTTGTCAGAATATTAGTCTTTTATTCATGTGCGTAATTACGCATCTTTTACGCACAGCCATACAAGGTGATATTTTAGCCATACTATGGAAAAAGGGAAAAGATTATTTAGTTGGCACACTTCACACACAAGGATAGACCTTGCATTAATTATATGGACAGAAAAAAGCGATGCACATAAAAACTGTGTGCTAAGAGGAGTTTTATTGAAAGGCAACACAAGCTGCCCCCTTCTAACAACAGGATCATGGAAACTAAAGCGTCTCCATACTTTGAGCTGCTGCAGCAAACATGGTGCATTGTTTCCTTCTATGGAAACTCCTCTCTGTTTAATGAGCAGAAGCCTTGGTGACGCATCTGTCGAGCACATTTTGAACAGAATAAAAACCGTTAGTCAGTGTGACTCCTGGATGGATGTTGTGGTGAAACGCGCCTCCAACAGGCAACATGAAGCACTAAACCAGGGGTCAGGGGTCAACAGCCTGCAGCTATCTAAAGAGACATTTTATGCAATAAAAGAAAAAAGAAATCTGTCTGGAGCCGCAAAACATTCGATCATTGTGATGAAGGTAACACAGTTTATAGTCTAAGTATATAGTATATAAGTCTAATGCAATGAGGGCCAAAGAGACAATGTACTACGGAGTATTAGGACCACATTGAGGGGAAAAACATCTGAGATTTACAGAATAAAGTCAGAATATTACGAGAAAAAAGTCGTAAATTTACGAGAATAAAGTCATATTACCAGAAAAAAGTCATAATATTGCGAGAATAAAGTCATAACTTAATGAGAAAAAAAGAAAATAACACATAAAATTACTTTATAATATTATGACTTTATCCTCATAATATTATGACTTTATTCTTGTAATATTATGACTTTATCCTCATAATATTATGACTTTATTCTTGTAATATTATGACTTTATTCTCATAATATTACGACTTTTTTCCTAAACATTTGTCTTTATTTTCATAATATTATGACTTTATTCTCGTAATCTCAGATTTATTTATTTTTCCTCAAAGTGGCCCTAATACTCCGTCGTTCCTTCGTACCATAGACCTACAACAATGATAAATAAAAATGAAAATGTAAACAAAGAACAGTTATTCATTTCCATTTGTATAAATCCACAGAGAGCCACTGGAGAGGAGCTGAAGAGCCTCATGTGGCTCCAGAGCTGCAGGTTGCTGAGAGACCCCTAACCTGCTCTGATCCTCCTGGTGGAGTACCTGCGGTCTCTGCTGCCCTCCTCCGACGGTTCTAGGTATTGACTCGGTTCTGGTTTCTATTTCCGTTTGCACAGTCATGTCGTTTTTAAGTGAAATTATTGTCATACTCTCTCGTGGACTTTTTTATTATGATCTACTTATTTTTTTATTTTTTTTAATTTTTTTTTAATGTTGCGTTTGTTTTGTTTCATTATTGTTGTCCTTTAATGTTTGTCACAGCTCTTTGTTTGTTTTCACTATGCTTCTTTTGTATGTAAATGTTTTTAATGTGTTCTGCTGTTACTATGGATACGGTCATTTTGAAATAATAATAATAATTAAAGCTGCAAGCAGCGATGAACGGGCCCTCGCCCCTTGCGCGTCGGGGATGCTGGCGGGAGGCCGACCGACGCGGCCGGGCACGGTGAAGCCGAAACTCTGACGAGCGCGACGACGCCTGCCGCAAGGCTCTACGACAAACGGATCACGAGTTATGAAAGGGGGCGTGGCTAATGTGTAGGGGGCGGGCATAACTTTCACCAATGAAACAGGCACTCTCTGCTGAGTGATATGACACCTCCCACAAGACTCTACGACAAACGGATCATGAGTTATGAAAGGGGGCGGGGCTAATGTGTAGGGGGCGGGGCTAACCATCCCCAATGAAACAGGCACTCTCTGCTGAGTGATATGACACCTCCCGCAAGACTCTACTATAAACGGTTCATGAGATATGAAAGGGGGCGGGGCTAACGTCTTGGGGCGGGGCTATGAGTATAATTTTTCATATACATGTCATCAGTACTGGAGCACCATCATACCTGAGAAATCTGGGGCAGATCGGACTATGTACAGTTGAGTTACAATAACTGCCTGTTTCATGGCGAATGGCTCAAAATGGCCGCCACGCTACGGTCCGATCGTTAAGTGAAAACTCACGATTTTAATAACTTTTCATCCTCAAGGTCTTAAGATGGTCCTGACCAAATTTCAAATCGATCTGATTAAATCTGTAGGAGGAGTTCGTTAAAGTACGCGGCCAATAAAACGCTAAAAGTGACATGAAATCCAATATGGCCGACTTCCGGGTGGGCGGAGCTAATGAAACCCAATGAGGAATATGTTTCAAATGATGAGTGGGATATGCATACCAAATTTCATGAATATCGGATCAACTTTGACAAAGTTAAAATTTCAACGCGTTAGGGGGCGCTATAGAGCCGGCTAAACACACTGAGCCTAATGGCTACACATTTACATAAAGTTCACAGGTGTCTATCATTTTGCCAAATTTCATGAGTTTTCGAGTACCTAAAGGTATGTTCAAAATCTAAAAGACATAAGGGGGCGCTAGAGAGCAAATATGCCACGCCCAAGCAAAATTTCACTACTAAAATAAAGTAATTACTAGTTTGGATATGCGTGTAAAGTTTCATAAATTTTTGTGCATCCTAAAGTCTTCAAATATGCGTTCGTAAATTCTAAAATCACGCAGGAAATCCAACATGGCTGACTTCCTGTTTGCCGAAAAAATCTCAAAATCATTTAATCCAGGTATGAGGGCGTGAGCAATGACATACTTGAATTTCGTGAAGATCGAAGAAACTTTCTCTGAAAAACTGCGTACGTTAGGGGGCGCTATGGAGCCCCCTGGAGAAACCCGAGCCCAGTCACTCCAGAACATTGAATTTCCCACCAGTTCTGACGCATACTCCACTTTTCGTGAGTTTTGGGGATGGCTAAGGTCGTCAAAAACGCGATATTCCAGCAGAAAAAGAATAATAATACCCAGAAAAACAATAGGTTCCTTGCACTTCGTGCCAGGACACCGTTGGGTCCTGGCACTTTCGTGCTCGGGCCCTAATAAAAAAAGAAAAGCTGTCCATGCTTTTCCTGTATGTGTATTTTGTACGTCAACAATTAAAGTCCCCCCTGCTACAACAGGCAACCCGGAACCATGAAAACACCATCGTTTCATTCATTCATTCATTCAAGTAAAGTTATAATACAGATCATTTGGCTGATATTGATGACAAAAAGAAAAGTATGACACACCGGTTTTGAGAATGTTCACAAAAAAAAATAATTTAAATAAAAATAACATAAGCAACATATTGACTCAGCTGCATGTGCACGTCTGTGAAGTCTCATTCTAAACCCTCAGATGAGTCATTTCACCAGAGAGAGTCGAGCAGCCGGATGACACCAGAGACTGACTTCCCTTCACCATCACAGGAGTCCTGCTGCAACACGAGACACACAGACCCAGAGAGCTTATCACCACCATCCTCCTCATCCTCTTCCTCCTCCTCCTCCTCCTCCTCCTCACCAGCAGCAGCAGCAGCAGCAGCATGTCGGTACCTCTGGCGCGAGATGCAGCATCCCCCCTCCAGCTATGCAGGTACAGTAGACGTTTGATAGGACTCATTAACACACCTCATTAACACAACCTTCACCAGCTGTTACTGTCGAATAACTGAGGAGAACAGCTCGGTTACCGGCGTCTCTGTGTCCTTCCTCACCGGATGATCACCCAGATAATCCGCTTCTCGTCCAGCTGGAACAGTCAGTGAGCTACACTGTTATACTGTGTTCAGCTGCTGGTCGACTGGGTTCAATCCTCTCTGCTTTATGATCAATAATACGGCATGTTTTCAGTGTTATTTCTCATCTGTGTCGCATGTCGCAGCTCTGTGATGACCTCAAAGCGGTCAGCACCGACAGGACACGCACATAAACTCCCAAGGACACATTAAAGGTCCCATATCGTGCTCATTTTCAGGTTCAAACTTGGATTTTGTGTTTCTACTAGAACATGTTTACATGCTGTAATGTTAAAAAACACCTTATTTTCCTCACACTGTCAGCCTGAATATCCCTGTATTTACCCCCTCTGTCTGAAACGCTCCGTTTTAGCGCATTTTGACGGAATTGAAACAGAATTGTGTTGCTAGGCAAAAGCTTGGGTCCATGTGTACTTCCTGTCAGCTGATGTTATTTACATCCACTGCAACCAGGAATAAACTGGGACACATTTAGAATGTTTACATTTAAAATTGTGTCAAGGGTCTAAATATTGTATATTTGTGACATCACGAAAGGGCAGAAAACCTGACAGCTTGTTTCAAATGCAGAGTTTCTGAATACGGGCTGTGTGTATTTCTCCATGGATTGAGTGTTTCGATACTTTCACAGTATTTATATAGGACTTAAGCCTGCTTTATAATAAAAAAACATGAAAACCTCACTTTTTTATAATATGGGACCTTTAAGATTTCACCCAAACTCCAATAAAAATTGTATTTTAAAGTGTCGGCTTGAATAATCTCGCTCCTGTTAATAGTTTTATCTGCAGTGTGTCGTTAAATGGCGTGTAGTTGATGCTTTATTATCTATTCTATTAGGACAGTAAGAGGAAGAACACTGACAGCAAACAATCAGCGGTGTGTGAATACAGTGGTGATGACTGCTTCCTATTAAAATACCTTTTGCAATGAACCGGCTTTATTTCCCAGCAGCATGCACAGCATGTTGTACTTGTGCTCGCCGATAGGTGGAGCCATACAGCTCTCTGTCACACAGTACAACAGATCTCTGTCACACAGTACAACAGATCTCTGTCACACAGTACAACAGCTCTGTTACAGTACAACAGATCTCTGTCACACAGTACAACAGATCTCTGTCACACAGTACAACAGCTCTGTTACAGTACAACAGATCTCTGTTACAGTACAACAGCTCTGTCTGCACTTAGCTGCTTCAAAACATGCCTGTCAGTTCAGGTGGAAAATGTGTGTGTGTGTATATATATATGCATATATATATATATACTGTATTGTGTTGTAAAGAGTTGGAATATGAGGCTGATCAGTTGAGCATCACAGTTTGTATCGTAGTGTATTAAGTTTCCATATTTGTGTGATGGTGCAGCTCGATGCCAGCAGGTGGAGACGTCGTCTCCACATCTGACACAGAATCTGAGTAGAAACTGTTTCACTGGGAACGTTTTGGTCGTATCTATTGATTTGAATTCGTCAGAAGATATTTCCTACACTTCCCACGGTCACATTTACCTTCAGTTCAACCTGTTGGAACAGTTAAAGGTGTGTGTGTGTGTGTTTATGCAAATATAGGCAGTTAGTCAGCTGGATTGTGCAGATAAGGCTTTGGCAGTAATTGCGGAAACTCCCCTCACTCAAAATCCAGTATGTCTTGTAGCTGCGATGTGAAGTAGTGGGTCTTACTTCTATTTTTCCACAGTAACTCCACTATGGGTTCATCAGAAACATGAATTATGTGCACTAAAAAACACTACCAACAACACAAATCGGCCTCATAGTACAGGGTACACCATCAGTAGACATCTTTAACTTGAATGGGACATTTTTTTGCATTTGCCCTTTAACTCTCCTGCGCTCCTCGTTGCTGAGTTCAAATGAAAACCTTCCTAACTGAGACTTTGCTGAGCTTGTTGCTAGTGATCCACTTTCTGGACCACCACAGCTTCCTCCCTCAACATGAATTATTCACCTACAACGTGTCCAAATATACCGCAGCCTGCTTTGTTTTTCTAAACTTCCCCTCCCACGCTCGTTCTATTGCCTTAGCTGTTTACGTCAAATTCAAACTTCCTACCACTCAAGCCACCCTGTGATACACAGACTGCTCATGACCACATGGCATCATCACTCTGTTTAGACTCTTCTTCACCACAGCTCCCCGTGATAAAATGCCTGTATACCTCTCCAAAAACAAAACAAGTCACTTCCTGTCGTCTCTTGTTTAGAGGAACCGAGGAGTCACATGTACTTTGACCTCTTCTCATGTAATCATATCACCTCTTCTTGAATGTTGTCTCTCTAGTCACCACCATTCTGACTTTTTATCATGCCTCCGGAGGCTTTATGTTTTCAGGTCGTTCGTCCATCCGGTACGTTCTTGTGATATTTCAGGGACGCCTGGAGAGAATTTCTCAAATTTGCCCCAAACGTCTACCTGAACTCAGGGATGAACTGATTAGACTTTGTTGGTCAAAGGTCACTGTGACCTCACAAAGCACGTTTTTGGCCATAACTCAAGAATTCATATGCTAATTATGACAATTTCACACAAACGTCTAACAGGATAAAATGATGAAGTGATGACATTTTGGTCAAACTTGGATGTAAACTGCAACTTGACCAGTTGGCGGAGGCGTACAAACGCGAGGCGGTAACTCTAGTTACAAACTTCAATATTTCAGAGATGCATTTTGTCCATGTTTACAGGATCATACAAAAATTCAGGGATTATATGTATTTGTTTTCATCAGTTGTGATAAACAGTACGGACCCACTGCACTGTGAATAGACAGTATTCATCAACTCTGAGTGCTGAGAAATCCCATCATCATTAGTTTAATCTGGATCTAGCCTTGTCTTTGAATGAACTTTTACCAGACTGAAAGGTTCTTGACTGTAACCCTTCTTTCTTCTTTGTTCACTATAGTTGGTCTCAAAGAACCTCAGACTGCTTAAAGGTACTATATGTAACTTTCAGAGAATCCCTGTTATTAATAACACCAGTGGCTGTAATTATATGAAAACTAAACTAAAAAAACATATATTTGTAAAGAGGCTAAAAGCATGAAAAAACTGTCAGAGAATTATTAGTAAAATGTATAGAAAATATCCATAAATTATTAGTAAAATATCCCAAAAATTGTGGAAAAATATTAGTTAAATATGTGAAAACTAAACAAAATAGCATCTATTTGCAAAAGTGCATAAAAGCATTAAAAAAAACATTCGGAAATATGTGAAAAATATCTGTAAAACGTCGGAAAATTGTTAGTGAAAAATATTTGAAAAAGAAATTATAGAAAATTATTAGTAAAATATGTGGAAAAAATAGTAAAAAAAAATATTTGAAAAATATGTGAAAATTGTCTGAAAAATATCCCACAAATTGCAATAAAATATATGAAAACTAAACAATTTCCTTTACATAGAAATCAGATTACAGGCTGTTAAAGGCAACCGAGAAAGTCGTGGAAGGTCTCAGTTTTTTAAGTTACATTACAGTCTGTACATGTAAATTGTTAGGTATAGTACCTTTAACTCTTTTCTGCTCACCTCGGATCACTGGGATATTGTCGGGGCTGTGACGCTGACACTAGCTTACTATTGCTTTCTTAAAATGTCATAGCTTAGGGTTAATCTTCCGCTGCTGATGCTTGAAAGTTGCTTTGGATGAGAGCATCAGAGTGTTTGAAAATGCAAATGCAAAAAAAAAGGCTGCTATTATTAAGCTGTGTATGTACAGTAGTGAGTGTTTGACGAATACCTGTCCTACCTGGTAATGTAAGATTGCCTGCACGGCTGAAACACAGTTCAGTCCTGCTTGTGATGGCAAACCCCACCCTGGTCACTTCTTTGTGCTCTTACTGATGAGGCAGATCGGGACAGAAATGATGCCAAGATATGATTTTCTGAAGCTAATTCACAGTTTTCGCCGCTGTTCTACTCGCAACAGGTAACAGTTAGGTGTTCTGTGTTTGTTTCAGCCAGCAGTGAGAAGATTTTCATTATATTCATGCACTTGTTCATGGCAGTAGTATGCCTTTTCGGTTATTTGTAAGCTATATTTCAATGGTGTAACTGGTCTAGATGGCACTAATTGTAAATAATGAGAATTAATGTGACAACATTTAGGTGTAGTGTGTTGGTTTTAACTTTAAAAACAAAACGTATAGGCAACTGAAAAGATGTGTAATATTCATATAAACATACTGTACGTTGCTGGGCTCTTTTAACTTCCGAGGCATGACCTCACACATCCGTGATGATAAATGACTTTAGGGTGTACACTACATACAGCTCGAGGAATTGTTGACATAGTGAACTCACAGCGACATTGTAAAGAGGCTGTTGTGCAACACTGTACGGTATGTAGGCTAATAGAAGTGATCCATCATTCTGGAGGGGACTAATAGTCTCTCCGTCCTGGCAAAGACTTTCCCCTCTAAATCAACTCTGGAAACACCACTACAACTGTTCCCTTTCTTTAAAGAGGACCTATTAAGCTCATTTACAGGTTCATACTTGTATTTTGGGTTTCTACTAGAACATGTTTACATGCTTTAATGTTCAAAAAATGCTTTATGTTTTTCATACCGGCTGTGCTGAAACACCTCTTTTCACCCTGAAAAGCCCAGTCTGCTCTGATTGGTCAGCTGGCCCACTCTGTTGTGGTTGGTCAACCAAACCAAAACTCTTCAGACTTTGCTCCAGCTCCGCTCTAACTAGCTTTGTTTAAGGGCTTACCAAACTAGCAGCTAGGCAGCTATTATGCAAATGTGTTACTTGGTGACTCGGGATATTTTCTCACTGGTTGATAAACTAGTGTCAACACCGGTGTTACAGATCACACCGGACATTTTATAAGAAAAGATGAAGCTCAATATCTGTACGGCGCTTAGCTTTGATCTTTAACGTTGGATGTCTCTGTGTCTGGCCTCTCTGGTTGAGCTTTTGCTGTGGGGCCTGCAGGTTTCCACCCGGCGTCGCTCCACCGGCTGTGACCGCTCCACACGATGAGCAATAACTCCCTTTTGCGTGGACTTTGGGTTTTGTAACTTTGCAGACCTTTTACATGCACAAAAAAATAATATAACACGATAACGGAAAGGGAAAAAAGCACAAAAGGCTTTAGGTGTGGCTTTACCTTTGCCCTTGTTAGCTTGTTTGTTTGTCTGCCAGTGGGATATCTCTAAAATCTGTACCTGGATTAAGACTAGAGGAAGACAGGTCTTGTGGCACTTATGCATTCATCATCCATTGTTGAAGAAACATCCCACGGAGACTTGTTTTCACGAATGAAGTCGTGAATCACACATCTACATTTGAACTAAACAAAAACACATTTTTAAGACTCCTATCATGTGTCTCTGTCTCTGGGCCTCCTGGCAGGTATGTCACTGAGATATTTCCTTCTCTGTCAGCCGTGTCACATAAACCAAAGGTGTGATGATGACAGATAGTTTTGGTCAACCGTCTGTATCTGTTCATCAGTGGGTGTGTCGAGATCCAGTTTGATCAGTGTGGTGACGCCAAAGGCGGTGCCAACGTTAACGTGACATCACTCACTACAACAACGTCAGGGCTCAAAATCTCAGAAGATGTGGGTGTAGAGATCATAGAAAAGGGAAGAGGGCCAGAGAGAGTCAGACAGAGAGTCAGACATAGAGCAGAGATGCGTTGCTTTAGTCCTCGGAGCAGCAATAAGGCAGCAGATGAAGCGGCTGAGAGACGCCAAGCCGGTCAGAGTCAGCCGGTCAGCAGGGATGTCAGGGAAGGTGGAGAGGCAGGAGCTCAGCAGAGCACTAAATATCAACTCAGCAGGTAGTTCATCTCTGACACACACAGCAGGAAATACCACCTTTGTTAAACTTTTAAATTGTTGTACAGATTCTCAGAGAGGTGTTGACTGAACTCTGGTCAGTTTTGAGGCTGGTTCTGAAACTGTTTATAACATTTTTGTTTCATATAATGAATATTAATTAGGGCTGTCAATTAATGTGCGATTATTCGCAAGTGAATTGCAAATTTTTTTTTCTGTTCAAAATGTACCTTAAAGGGAGATTAGTCAAGTATTTAATACTCTTATCAACATGGGAGTGGACAAATATGCTGCTTTATGGAAATGTATCTATATATTTATTATTGGAAATCAATTAACAACACAAAACAATGACAGATATTGTCCAGAAACCCTCACAGGTACTGCATTTAGAATAAAACAATATGCTGAAATCATAACATGGCAAACTGCAGCCCAACAGGCAACAACAGCTGTCAGTGTGTCAGTGTGCTGACTTGACTATGACTTGCCCCAAACTGCATGTGATTATCATAAAGTGGGCATGTCTGTAAAGGGGAGACTCGTGGGTACCCATAGAACCCATTTACATTCACTGATCTGGAGGTCAGAGGTCAAGGGACCCCTTTGAAAATGGACATGACAGTTTTTCCTCGCCAAAATTTAGCGTTAAGTTTGGAGTGTTTTTTAACCTCCTTCATGACCAGCTAGTCTGACATGGTTGGTACCGATGGATTCATTAGGTTTTCTAGTTTTATATGATACCAGTATCTTCATACTAGCATTAAAACTGAACCCGCTACAACCTAAAAATCACAAGTTGTGTTAATGCCTTAAAGAAATTACTGGCGTTAAAACAAATTTACATTATTATTGCGTAAACTTTGACAGCCCTGATATTATTAGAATGACATTTCTGACATTTTTTTTATTGTCCTGGTGATATGCTGTGTCATATTTGAATTTATCTTTTATGTACTAGAGAAGCCAAAGAGAAATTTCCACTAAGGTGGACAATAAAGTCAAAGTCAAAGTAAAGTAAAGTATTGAATCGCGTCAAAAACATGTCTTCTCCTGCACTCAGCCGAGTGGCTGATAGCTGATCAGGATAGTCGCTGCACCATTTAAATACTACAGCCTCATTCATTATATCAATATCGTGATATGAGTCTAGAAATCATCTTAGATTTTGGGTATCGTAATATGGCTGAAGTGTTGTCTTTCCCTGGTTTTAAAGGCTGCATTACAGTGAAGCGGTGTCATTTTCTGAACTTACCAGACTGTTCCAGCTGTTCTATTATTTGCCTTTATCCACTTAGTCATTATATCCACATTACTGATGATTATTTATCAAAACTCTCTGTAATATTTTGTAAAAGCACCAATAGTCAACGCTACAATATTGTTGCAATATTGATATCGCTCCATATCGCTCAGCCCGACCCTCATATCATAGATATGATGAACAGAAATGTAAATCAACACCTTTCTGATTATGTTTCACAGCGGTAGTATATTATCACCGTGCTGTAGTAGCAGATCGAGTTATGGATTTATTTTCTGGTTACTATATGTGTAATACAACAATGTCCCGTGTATCCTGCTCTGTTCTGGAAGCCGGTGAAACGTTATTTAGTGTTGCAATCGTTAAACTCCTCCACCTGTTTACATGCAACTCTGACTCAGACTGTTTTAGAGGAAGTCTAACGAGCTCTGTCATTCTTATAAACACAGAACATTAATCATTTCAAGTTGGCATTAGTAAGAATCTCCAGATGATTCATTATTGTCAACAAACATTTAACATTGCACAATCAACTCTATTAGACGGATGTCAAGATGTGGATCTTCGTACTTTGCGTGCACATTCCTGTAAAGCCTGATTGGCGTGATCAGTCAGATCTCAATGCAGCGGTGCATACCTCGTGTGTCTGTGACCGCTGAGTATGTCAGTAGATCGGATTGTAAGTGGTAGAACTAGTTTCACTGACACACTGAAGACTTGGACGGCAGTATGTAGTCATCAGATAGACATGGAGGAGGTGAAGAGAGGTGAAAAATGAAGAAAAACTCCAACAACATGTTTTGCTCGTCACAGCAGATGTGTTCCTAGATAGCTCTATAGTTCTGTCAACAAACATGATCAGATTATTATGTCTCTCTTTTTCAGATAAGGTCTCAACAAACAATCTGTCATACATTAAAGCCTGATTCAACTGAATAAATCAATAACTAAATATGTTGAAATGCAGTTAGTAAACTGCTCAGAGACTTAAACTAAAAACACACCGCCTATAGGCACATTTAGTTAAACTGTGGTAGTGCTGATTAACAACCAGTATTAAAGTACCAGATGTTGTTAGAGTAAGAAGAGACTCCTGAATCGTTGCTCAACAATGCCACCATCTATTGCAGCTTCAGGATGCTGATAACTCTTAGATAACAAGATGCTAAAAACAGATGATGTAATCCCACCATCACATCCACAGTCCTGCTAACTAACCAGTCTTCTCTTTACTGCAGGATCATGCGGCCGGACGACGCCAACATTGTGGGCAACGTCCACGGCGGCATCATCCTCAGGATGATCGAGGAAGCCGGATGCATCGTCGGCACACGACACTGCAACACACAGAACGGGGTGAGAGACAGCAGCTACACTCCGACTGAACACCCTAAACTGTTTTATTGTACCGTTGGTTAATAAAGATCACAGGATCTTGTTACAAGGTTCGTTTTAGTAGCAAAGTACGTGAATTGTACAATCATACATTTGTCCAGGACTAAATGTTCCTTTTCAACACCTGAATATTATAAAAATAAAACATGTGCATATTAGTCTACAGTGCAGAAACTGTCTGCAGAGCACGATAAATGTGAAGGGCTCAAGAAAGAAAGAAATTATTATCATTATTTACATTCAATATGATAAATGGAAATTAGTCAAATCAAGAACCTTAAACCTTGGTAGAGTTGTTTCTCTCCCCTGCATCTGGTGGGTCGTTGCTGCGCTTTAAAAAGCTTTTAGAACCTCTGATCTAGAGAACATGATGTGTTTATTAACACACAACGTTTTTCCAGTATTAAAAAAATAGTTTGTTTATATAATTTGAGACAGTAGTCCACCGTTCAAAGCATGACCACAATTCCACATAGTTCACCTCGTCAGTAACGATACATATAACATCTTTTAAATCTCTTATTTCCACACTGCATGGCAGCATTGATATTGTTTTTATTCAGTATTCCCTCACTCAGATTTATTTTCCTCTTTTCAACTTTCACCTGGTGAACTTTAACTGGCTTTTAAAGGGACTATTTGTAACTTTCAGAAATGCTTGTTAACAGCGACACCTGTGGCCGTTAAGTCAAGGAAAGTCTGTAAATTTCTGAAAGTTACAAATAGTCCCTTTAATGTTGTGAAAGCATGTCTAATAGTTGTGTAAGTTGTAGGTGTGCTGTTTCTCCTCTCTAGGACCGCTGTTTGGCAGCTCTGGTTCGGGTGGAGAAGACAGAGTTCCTGTTCCCCATGTTCATCGGCGAAGTCGCCCATGTCACCGCCGAGATCACGTACGCCTCCAAGCACTCGCTGGAGGTGCAGGTCAAGGTCACGGCTGAGAACATCCTCACAGGTGATTAACATCTGATACTTTCACAACAGGCATGTACCACGTAGTAAAGATCAGGCATTCCTTCAACCTCACCTACATCCTGTAGCAGCGTTCACCTTTAGCCTCATTCTCACCCACATCACTGCAGACAGAGGAGGAGAAAGAATGAAAGACATTCAGGTACACAGGTATTCACTGGCAGGGAGATGGACACAATGATAAACACCCACATACACACATACAAAAACTTACCACCTACAATTTATGCCATAATAACTAGTGCTATATTTTTATATATTGATTAATCAGTAATTTTTAAAGAAAAATAAGTCTAATTTCTCTGATTCCAGCTTCTCAAATGTGAATATTCTCTGGTTTCTTTACTCCTCTATGACAGTAAACTGAATGTCTTTGAGTTGTGGACAAAACAAGACATTTGTGGACGTCATCTCGGACTTTGGGAAACACCGATCGATATTTTTTCACATTTTATAGACCAAACAACTATTTGATTAATCGAGAAAATAATCCCACTGTTTTCAGACCAAAATCCATTTTTTATTTTTGTAATTTGTAATTTTATTGATTTTTTACATGAACATTTTGGTCCACAAATCAAACTCCTATATGCAAAATAATATTAATATAAAAAATAATAGTAAATAAATAAATAAATAAATAATATCTACAAAATCCTAATATACAAAATAAAATAAATAAATAAATAAAATAAAAGGCACAAATTAAATACATATTCCTACATTCATCTGCACCATGGTCTAATCTAATTTACAAGCATCCAATCAATTTGCAGACACATAAAGAGTGTGTGTGTGTGTATGTGTCAGCGTGTGTGTGTGTGTGTGCAAGTATTGTGTGATGATGTGTGCTTTACTTCAAGGTCTGTCCACATGAGCAATGTATTCCAAGTAGTCTCCCCACTTTGCCACATATTTCTCAGTCCTGTCCTTCGAGCTGAAAGAAATTTGTTGGTATGATGCCACTTTTTACTCAACTTTTATTTGTATTTTTATTTAATTTTAATTTTCTTTTTTTAATTAAAATTAAAATTAAAATTAAAATTATTTCTTTATTTTTAAATTTTTTAAATTTTTTTTATGTAAATTCAAATTTTTTAAATTTTAATTTTATATTATTATTTGCACCAGTTCTTTGTCATCTATCTCGTGTGCAGAGACTTCTCTTACTGTGCAGAATGCTGCGTGCTCCTGTAGTTTATTATTACATTATATTGTATTTGTTAGTCAAAATCATATTTGGTTGCAGGTTATTATTCATTTCACTGTAATGCACAACATTTACATCATTGAGTGCCATGACTTTTGCTATATGTTGGCCGGGAAAGTTATTTTTTTAAATGCTGTAAAACTACCGTAGAAGAATTAATCTAATTCTGTCGCTATTTGTTTGTATTTTTTGTTCTTCATTTGAAAAGTCTAATTCGTCCAAATGCAGGATATGTCACTGAGCACTGAGTGTGTTAAGGTCAGGAGTTGTTGTTCAGCTGTGTGACCAGCAGAGAGCAGCACACAATCAGTAACTGAACCCCGGGAAGCATGAAGGATGAAACGCTGCTTTCATGAGCTGCAGCGTTATGTTGCTGTGACGGGGGAATAGAAACTAACAGTCGTGTTGATTCCAGTTTTAGAATGTTTGCCAAGTGATGCAGTCTGTAATTCTGGTTTATTATTAACATATGTGCACATTTGATGTGCGCTACGTAGACATAAAAGCATGCACACACATGTATGCAGGCTTACACAGACACACACACTGCCCAGAGTCCCTTGAGTAAAGACGCAGGGAGGACCACATTGGGCTGACCTAGCGTTATCTCTGAACCTTTAAATGCCAGCGGCTACAGTCAGTGATGCACACACTGTCCGTAACAACCACCCATGTAATGTGCTGACCGTACTGTAACTGATTGAATTCATGTCAAAGTGGTGGAGACGATGATGTCGACACCTATTAATACACGTATAGACATGGTATGTCACGGTGATGCTGATGTCAATGACTTTCAGTAGCACAGGAAGAGTTTCTTGATATGTCACAAAGGGAACCTCACTCACAGACAGACAGACAGATGTGAGGAGAGAGGCAGGCAGACATATCAATGGGTCAGAAGATAGCAGAGGGAATGAAAGAGGAAGAAAGAGTGAGAGTAGGAAAAGAGAGAGTAAGAAGAAGGACGAAGGAAAGGAGGTGTGAGAAACAAAAGAAGTATCCCCTAGACAGCCGTTGCCCTAGCAACAGGCTTGTACTGGTTGGTTGGCTGGTTGCTGGGCTGGAAGCAGGTTGATGGAGGCGGAGGCAGAGATATGAGATGACAGGTGGAGAGCAGTGTATACGTACGTACATACAGGCATCGGCACGGACAGCCCGCTACAGTACACAGGACCTCAGCCAGGAAGGACCCCGAAGAGGGGAGATCAGGAAGAGAGCTGATGATCAAAATAATCACACATTTATGATTCAGTGCAGTGATCCAGGGTTTATTCCTTATTCTATATTTATACATATAATGGGCAAAAACAATGTTTGAAACAAAGTCAGACTTGTAAACTCTGTATTTTGCAAAAACATCCTGATATTTTCACTTTTATAAACATATTTTAACTTTTCTTTTTTACTAAATTAGCACACATTCTCACCATATAGAGAGGTGCAGGAATGAGTCCTAAAACCTGGAAATGAGTGTTTGGCACTTCCGGTTCCCTCGTCTGGAAGTCAATGTGTTTTTAGTTGATTTAACGTTTTGTTCTACGATATAAAATCCGTCAGTAAATATCCCACTCGCGAATTTTGAAGCTTTTACGTGTCTTAAAAAAGGCGGTTGCTAACAAGCGGCTAAATGAGACTACTAAACGTCATCACGCCGACTCGTCCGCCGTTACAGCCTCGTTGTGTATACTCACGCTCATGTGACCTTGGTGTAGTTTGTTTACTTCCGGTGATTGCATTCACACTTCAAAAATCATAAAAGCGGCGTTCATTTGTGGAGATTATCTTGCGGACCAAAGTGTGTCAGTATCATAAACGTGTGTTTGCCACAGAGCTGATTTTCTGCAATAATCCAAAACCCGATGGAACAATCCCATTGGCTCTTTGTGGAGAGAACCAGGGCAATGCTAACTTCCTGGTTGTACGTCATCCCTGCAGCTCTCTATTTGCACTTTTAGAAGCATATTTTTATTTATACTATGTTGACATTTTATGTGAAGGGGTTGTAGATTATTCTGTAATAAAGCAGAACAAAAACAGACGCTGGTCACTTGATGAGCCAATTCTCAGCTCCACAATTTATTCATTTGTGTTAGTTTTATTTTCAGTGCACGTCTAAGTGTACGTAGGTTCAGTGTTGTTCCTCTGGGACTTTACTGTTGAGGTCTCTGGAGGCTGCGTAGGCCAACACAACATCTGCCCAAATTATAGATACAAACTCTGCCGTCACCCTGATTCATATTTTATTTTTTTAAAGATTAATTTGGGGGGATTTTATGCTTTTATTTGTTGGTGGAGAGAGACAGGAAATGTGAGGGGAGAGAGTCGGTGAATGATTTGCAGAAAACGGTTCACCAAGCCGGGAGGTGATTCATATTCAGCATCATCATGTGTCAGTCCAACAAAAAGAAAAAGTATAACACATATTAAACATCTGTCTCAAGAATATAAATTAAATCCGTGGTTCCCGACCTTTTTTCCTTAAGGGACCCCTTTTCTATCCTTGAGTAATCTGACGACCCCTAAGTGACATATTTTATGGATAATTCATATTATATTCAATGCATAACAATAACGGTATAAAACAACTGATAAACAGCGATTTGGATGAATTTTGAGCTGATTATTTCTGGTGAATGTTGAGTCAGAGATGAGTTTCCTGTTGTTTTGGGGGACTTTTAATACAATTCTGTCTCTGTTATGTATTTTTAGTGATTTTTTTTAACAATCATTAATACTTAAGAGGCTTACATTGTTGGTGAATTCAGTGTTTTCTTCTCCTGGACGGTTGAAGCTCTTTGGTTGTTTTAACTGCGTACTCTTCTAATGCAGGACGAGGCTGTTTAGCAGACTCTTATCGGCTCTGCGAATATAACTTGTGTTCAGGTCTTCACCGTGCCCTTTATCTTGTTTAAATCATAAGTAATAATTAAAAATACAATTTCATTTAGTTCTCTTCACAGAAATGAATGAAATGCTAGATATAGACCAACTGTATATTTTTTTAAAAAGTTTTCTTACACCCCTTGAAGGGACTGTTTGTAACTTTTTAAGCGGATAAATGTACCGGGTCGGGACACATGCGCGCTCGTGTGTAGCCGCTCTCTGCCTGCTCGCCTTCACTCAGACAGCGCGCGCGTTCTCGCTCAGCTCGCTCCACCTCTAGACGTGAACGCGCGCTCACTACACACTGCAGAAGAGTTAGTTTAGCTCTGAGAATATCTAGTGAATGTACAGTGGACGTTTGTGCAGAAATAACTGCTGCAGCTCCTCCAGACCAACAGAGGTTCTCCGTGTCTTGTGAAGTGACGGGACTCTGCAACGAGTTACGTTGTTGTAGATCTAAATCATGTTCATGGAGAGACCTTCGTCTGGTCAGCTAACATTACTGCCAAGCAGGTGAAATATAGAATGATATTGTGGTTTTAGCTGACGTGTGTCGCCTCACTGTTTTGAGCGATGCTCCTTCAGGTATATTTAGAGCGAGCAAGCGCGAGCCCGACACTGACTTTCGTTGATTTCACGGCCACAGTTGTCGCTGTTAAGAAGCATTTCTGAAAGTTACAAATAGTCCCTTTAAAATGAAGAAGTCCTCGCGACCCGCTGTGAAGCTACGGTGACTCCTAGTGGGGGTCGGGACCCCTATGTTGGGAACCAGTGAAATAAAATACCAGTATATAGAGAATATTTTCCAGTACTGTGTAGAGCGAGCAGATACGTATACATCCTCAAATCAGAAATACTGTGCAGGCAGCTTCAACATTAAAAGATGAGTCAGAGGAGAGGCTGTGACTCTCTGAGGTCATAGCTATAGGAAGTAGGTCATATATATGGGTTGATACAGCTGCTATTCATGTCCGTCTGTTTTTACGAATTTATTTGTATCCAAACCTCAAAAGAATCACCCATTCTTATTCACATTATGTAGGGCTGTGTGAATGAATAGTTGAGCACATGTTTATGTGCATGTTTAGGTTGTAGATGGTGGATTTGTGCAGGAGTTCACACGTCAATAACTGAGAAAGGTTGTGTAAGAAGTGCGTGTTTCTCTTTGTGCATTTAGACGCATCGCTGTGCGAATGTGTGTTTGCGACACAGTAGGTATGTGCATAGTGGGGTGCATCTGTACTGTACACATGCATGTAGAGTGTGTGCATGGGTACGTGTGTGTGATTTCATCAGTGTTTGGCCCTTTAAAAGGTTCCTGCGGGGCCGAGGGGGAAGAGAAGATAACGGGAGCAGACATTATTTGCTTCTGTCATGTCGGCTTAGCGTCAGGCCTCACACACACACTGTGGCCCAGTCAGACACGGACGCCAAGTGGATGTACCTGCACACATGCTCCGACACGACGCACGCACACACGTACTGACACACACACACACACATATGCGGTTGTGGAGGGATGACCTGCGTGCATAAAGAGCCTGTCTGATGTGCACATGCTGACACATTGTGCACAGAAAAAGTCACACACCTACACGTTGTCACACAGTCGCACACTGAACACACACACACACTTCTCTTCTTTCTAAAAGAAGTCTGGTAGTGAGGCGGGACTGGGAGGGTTTCACATGTTCCTGGCTAGATCTGGTCCCAGGCAGAAGATTGATGGATGGTTTGGACAGGAAATATTACTGTTTGGTTGTAGACGTATGGGTTTATGTTTATATTTTTATGCACCGTTGTTCATATTAGAGAGTCCGTGCACGCTCTTCTTTGCATACTGCGACACTATGTCGAGTACGCTCTCTGTGTGCATGCATCGTTGTATTCATGCATTCATGTTTATTTCACGTGTGTGTGTGCGTGTGTGTGTGTTTGTGTGTGTGTGTGTGTGTGTGTTGGGGGAGGAGGCAAGCACCCAGGTTCCACAGTCAGTCAGGCAGCATCTCGTCAGGCAGGCCTCAGTCACGGCCCCCCAGGGGAAGGCTGCCTACTGTGGGCACGAGCCGTGATGATTGTCCCCGCTGGGGGGATTGCACATGCGCACTAACGTACACACAGACCCACACACAGATTTGCATGTACCCATGTATGTACTAACGTGCATAAAAATACACATACATACCTCGAAAACTGCACACAGTCACACACACACACACACACACACACACACACAATCAGGCTTTTGCACGCACACGCACAAGATCTGCAGATGTGAAATTGCCACACAAAAAACCCCACTCATGTAAGAACACACACACGTGTTTGTGCGCAGCCACCATCGGAACAAACACACACACGTACACGACATTCCTGCAGAAGTATAATAATGCTTGTATTGCATGTACGCTCACTCAGGCATACATTTGCATAAACACAGCATACACAGATCGTGCCCCCTCAACACACACACATGCATAGACAGAGCTGAGAGCAATGCATTGTGGGTTGAGGCTTAAAATAAGCATGACAGTTCCTGCCATGATCCTGGTGGGTCACACGGCTGCACATACTGAAAGCGTGAACATACATGCACAAAATAAATAAATAAATAAATGTGTTTATATTGAGCTCTGCAGCTCATTGAACAAAATATTAATAATTATAATAATATAATATATAATATAATGATATGCATACTTTTCTGTTTTATTCAATTGTCCAGTCATTAAAGTTGCGTTAAAGCGTCGCACCCGGGTAAACACTGTTAGCTCTGTAAGCACTGTTACTGTTGTTTTCACCGTTAGCGCTGTTAGCACCGTTAGCTACGAGTCACCGCCTCAGCCGCCGCAAAGAGTCTAGAAACAAAGAGACGAAACTCTACTAATATTTTATTGTTCAGCACCGGCCATTTCAGTAGAATATGACAATAGAATAGAAATAATGTTGTTTTACTTTCGTATGGCACTTTTCAGGCGGATGTTTTGCCGGCTTCTGGGAGTCACTTTGGTCCAAAATGGCAGAAGCGTAGCTCTGCTGCCGGGCGCTGATGTTGAAATGGAACCAACCATTGACTTTCACTTCTTGGCAATATACTATACGTTCTTTGGCCATCGCCATGTTGAGAGCCGTGCGGAGGCAATAGAAATGCTCCCAATCTCACATTTAGAATTTAAAGGGACTGTATGTAAGTTTTCACAGGTATACATATTTTCTAATCTTTTTTTATTGCCAGTGTGTGAACAGGTTGTAACCTAACCCTAAAAAACGAGACCTTTCGTGACCCTCTGGGTTTCCTCTATCAGCCTGTAGACCGCTTTTAATGTGAAGAACCCAGGTGCTGTCCAACAGAGGTGACGTCACGCACGCTTGCAAGTGCCTTTATATTCAGCTCTGCTACAGGGCTAACAGTGTGTAGCCATAGCTAATGTTCAGTTAGAAATGGTGTCCGCTAAATGCTAAACGACCAGCCCCCCACCACAGCTCAGACTCCAACACAAACTCCACGCTGACTGTCGTAACTTAACGGCCACAGGTGTCACTGTTAACAAGCAATTTCTGATTCTTACATAGAGTCCCTTTAAAGGGACTGTGCATATGCACGCTCGCGTGTGGCTGAAGTCTCTGCTCCGCTGCCTGCTTGCCTTCCCAAGCGCGTTCTCGCTGTCTCGCTCCACCTCTAGATGTGCATGCGTGCTCACTCCACACTGCAGAAGAGTTAGTTTAGCTCTGAGAATATCGAGTGAATGTACAGTGGACGTTTGTGCAGAAATAACTGCTGCAGCTCCTCCAGACCAACAGAGGTTTCCCGTGTCTTGTGAAGTGACGGGGCTCCGCAGCGAGAAATGTAATCACCGGCACCCAGTCGGAGACGGTAACGTTTCTCTTCCTGCAGCGGGGCTGAAGCAGGAACAGAAACGTTACCGTGTCCGACCGGGTGCCGGTGTCTCTCTCCGGCTGCGGTCGGAGGCGATAACGTTTCTCTTCCTGCTTCAGCCTCAAAGCCAACACTAGGATCAGCATTGATTCATGGAGAGACCTTCGTCTGGTCAGCTAACATTACTGCCAAGCAGGTGAATTATAGAGTGATATTGTGATTTTAGCTGTTGAGCGATGCTCGTTCATGTCTATTTAGAGCGAGCCCGACGCTGACTTTCGTTGACTTCACGGCCACAGGTGTCGCTGTTAGCAAGCATTTCTGAAAGTTGCAAATAGTCCCTTTAAACAACCACAGCAGGATGAATCTAATTTATGTGTACTTTTTATGATGTAAAATCTATCAAATCTCAATTTAAACATTTAATAAAAACCTGTAAGGCCTTTAACAATTACAAACGAGGCGTTTGACTTTTGGAGCACAGAAGAATCTCCTGAGGGCGTAGCTGAGGTCCTGAGATAACGGAAGCAAAAGATTAAAGGACATCTGAGTACAACAGAAAAATGACGTTTATGTAGAATCACTCTGTAATCCATCACAAATACACCACAATGCTTAAAATGAGTATTGGATATTCCTTTTCTGTCAAAATGCTCCATCCCCAAACCTCTCCTCCTGGCATGCTGGTATCAGGCTGTAGCATCCCACCGTGGGCCGGTAGTGTGGTTAAAAGTAATCGAGCCTTGGCTCAGCTCAATGGAAAATCTGTGGTTTTGATCACGGGGATCAAGCAGTAAGAACGATGCTCGCTGCACTGTCTCTGAGCCGGGAACATGGTGTTCAGGAAGGAGAAAAGAAAGCGAGGGGGTTTCTCTGCTCAGAGGAAGAATGAAGGGGTGGTGGGCAAGAGTCAAGGGGGGAGAGCAGCGGAGGGCTGAACCAGGAAACTACGGCGATAAATCAAGTGAATCTGAAGTGGATGGAGAGGGAAGGAGATTGTGGAGAAAGAGAGAGGAGGAAAGGAACAACAAGATGAGAGATTACAGATCTAAGAGTATAGCGCAGACTGGAAGTCTGGACTGTTCAAAGTCTTTGAGAACAGAAAATGTGCATTTAGGAGATTTCAATAATGGCATGAAGTAATGATTGATGCCTTAAAGTTAGATTAAAGGGGATCGGATGATGCATAAGTAGTGCTGGGGGGACGTTTCCCCTTCTTAAGCACCCGTGTGAACACTCAAATCAGAAGCCAGAAAATGCTCTGATTTATAATTAAACATGACGGAGCAGAGTGTTTGGGAATTCTGCTGCCTATCACACACCGTGTGTCGACGGCTGCTCCACAACGGCTACTGGTGCTGTTTGTTTTATAGAGAAAATCAGATTTGCTGGATTTTTGTCTCGTTATGAGCTGAAAGTTGAAGATTTAGAATAAACACACCGACCAGAAGATACTTTTTTTTAGTTTTTGTAGCAGCAGACTGCCAGACTCTGTGGTTTCTGGTGTCAGTATACTTTATTACTGCTGCTCATGCTTAAGTGCTCTCCGTTTGCCGACATTATTCTGCCGTAAAATCAGCCAAGTGATGCTAGTTGGATCGTCTCCTGTGTGTAATATCCTGCCGTTCACAGGCAGTCGTCTTGCACGTTTATGCACTCAATGCACCAATACACCATCAACTTAAAAACAGCACCGCCACTGTCAGGTGCCATTTGTCTCAGCCGTCATCGTAGCTGCCCTTTTTTACATTCATTATTTTAAAGCTGCCCCCAGATGAACTTGAAGAACTACGCACACTGCTATATGTTTATTGAGCGTTGTGACGTGGAGTGTGGAAATTTGAGTGAGCAGATTTGTGGAGCTTGTGTTCAGGGTGGATGCAGCCAAAACCTTCCTATTCACTAATTCATTAATGCGAACTAAGTAAGCCAGCTGTCCCCCCCTCCGCTAGTCGAAACCTCTCCTCTGTGACTGAGTTCAGTTCTCTGTTATCACATAGAAACAACACATACAATAAACACATTTCTCCATGTTGATCAAATGTTTCTACAGACATTTTACAGTTTAAACAAGATAAATATTCTACATGGAGTAGGACAGTCCATATGGTCTGTCTCTAGTTCTTTTCCCTTAAAGAAATAGTTTGGGTGTTTTGAAGTGGGGTTGTATGAGGTTCTTATCCATAGTCGGTGTATTACCTACAGTACATGACGGTGGCACGCCTCCAGTTTGGAGAAGCAGACAGGAGTTACCACACGGGAACAAAGTAATGTACTGCTGCGGACGGGACCGGCAGTAAAACATGTTTTATCCGCTTAAAAGAAAGGTTCACCTAAAAAAAAACGATCAGTTTAAAGGGACTGTTTGTAACTTTCTAAGCGTATAAATGTAGCGGATCGGGACACATGCGCGTTCGCATATGCGCGCTCGCATATGCGCACTCGCATATGCGCGCCCGCATATGCGCGCTCGCGCATGTGTCCGGAGCCTCGTCTGCTCTGCCTGCTTACCTTCACTCAGACAGAGCGCGCGTCCTCGCTGTCTCGCTCCACCTCTAGACGTGAACGCGCGCTCACTCCACACTGCAGGAGAGTTAGTTTAGCTCTGAGAATATCTAGTGAATGTACAGTGGACGTTTGTGCAGAAATAACTGCTGCAGCTCCTCCAGACCAACAGAGGTTTTCCGTGTCTTGTGAAGTGACGGGGCTCCTCAACGAGTTACGTTGTCGTCTCGTTACCGACCGGGTGCCGGTGTCTTCGGCTGCCGGCTGCGGTCGGGAGGCGATAACGTAACTCGTTGAGGAGTCCCCGCTGCCTCAGCCTGCGCTGAGGCAGGAAAAGCCAACACTAGGATCAGATCTAAATCATGTCCACGGAGAGACCTTCGTCTGGTCAGCTAACATTACTGCCAAGCAGCTGAAATATAGAGTGATGTTGTGCTTTTAGCTGACGTGTGTCGCCTCACTGTTTTGAGCGACGCTCGTTCATGTCTATTTAGAGCGAGCAAGCGCAAGCTTGACGCTGACTTTCGTTGATTTCAAGGCCACAGGTGTCGCTGTTAACAAGCAATTCTGAATCTTACAAATAGTCCCTTTAAATTGATATAGATGTTTTTTAGGTGGGCCTTTCTTTTAGGTGTCTAAACTAACTAACTGGGGGCGTGCCGACCGTCATCTACAGTAGGTAATACACTGACTATGGATAAGTACCTCATACAACCCCACTTCAAAACACCCAAACTATCCCTTTAACGTGTGTGATACTGCAGGCATGATGAGGAATAATATGTGCTGTTTTACTGTGAAGGTAATACGGGTGCAGTCCAGGCAATGACATGGTCAAACATTGACATTGTCTTCATTTGATGCAGAGGGATTTGAAATTCAAAGCCAGCTCCCCGGTTACAACATGGTCAAAAAGGTCATTAGTCGAACTGGGAATGGTTCATTTCAGTGCTTCACCCTCTGTCTCTCTCTCCCTCCTCCTCCTCTTCCTCCCTCCATCCTAAACACAGTTCACTTGAAAGGTCCAGCAGGAGCTAATAATAGACCGGAGTCACTCAGTCTTGGTAGAGTCAAGGATATGTAAATATGCCTTTTCTCCTCTGGGCAACTTCCTGGTTGCTGGCAAGGGCGGGAGCCAATGAGAGGAGGAGGAGAGGAGCGCGGTCGGCATGGCAACGCGGCCCGGCTGTCTGCACGGTTTTAACTCGGGTGTAAAATGCAAATGTTATTCCCCAAGAGTAGCCTCATGCCATAAGCCTCCGCTCCCACTCTCTTCTCTTAACTTCACATTCTGCAAAGTCTCCGTCTGGTTTATCAAAGTACACACAGTCACGTCTTCATTTTCACTACCATTGTTATTCATTTATTAGACGTCTTATTTGTGTGTCCATGTTAATGCAATGCAAAGGTTTAAGTTTCTATTTATTTGGCACAAGTAAAGATAGTGAAATATGTGCAAAGCAACCAAAAAAAAGTTGATCAGATGCTGCAGCCACAAGTAAAAGCCTTTAACGCTGTAAGATTTCATGATTTGATTTTGAACCTGCTGGCCCTGTGCTGTCTTTAATCTGTGTGCCATAACAACACAACCTCAAAATAGACCCTCTCTCTCTCTCTCTCTCTCTCTCTCTCTCTCTCTCTCTGTTAGCAAATTGAGAGAAAAAAAGTTTAAGCAGAATAGAACAGATATCGCTATGGCAACCTCTCCGCCTGATTGCTATGAGATATGATTTCCATAAGTTGTCTTCTTCTTCTTCTGATCTTCTGGTTGTTAACTTTCTGTGGGAAGGCAGAGCTAATGCCTCCAACCACCAACACGTTTCATGTACGATGTGGAGGCATATGGAAATATCAGACCATATATACCAGGAAGACGCCTACATTGATGATGCAGATGGTTTTATTTAGGGATTAATTAAAGTGACAGCACTTATTTCCAGCATTTTTCCCAAGATATTCATGACACAAAAATAGCAAGTAATACTTTAAATATCAAAACAGTTAAAGGGACTGTTTGTAACTTCTTACACGTATAAATCATTCCAACACAAACTACATGGAAGGACCGAAACTGCAAAGTTCTATCTAGTGAAGCCCGTCTGTTAAACAGTGTCAACACTTCCTGCTTCAGCCTCCCGACCGCGGTTAGAAGACACAGGGAAGACCGTAGCTTTGGTCTCCAGGGCCGGAGTCTCTGCTGTACTCTGCTCCTCTGCTCCTCTGCCTGCCTTCACTCACACACCGCGCTCGTTCTCACTCGCTCTCTCGCTCCACCTCTCACGTGCATTCGCGAACACTGCACACTGCAGAAGAGTTACGTTATCGTCTCCGACCAAAACTGCGGTGTCTCCCATGTTCCTTCTGAACATGGTCAGGAGGCTGAAGCAGGAAAAGCCAACACTGGGATCAGCAATATCAGAAATATAGAGTGATGTTGTGCTTTTAGCTGACGTCTGTCGCCTCACTGTTTTGAGCAATGCTCGTTCATGTCTATGTAGAGCGAGCACGAGCGCCAGCAACAGGACGCTGACTTTAGTTGACTTAACGGCCACAGGTGAAGCTGTTAACAAGACATTTCTGATTCTTACATAGAGTCCCTTTAAAGGAACTGTTTGTAACTTTCTAAGCGTATAAATGTAGCGGGTCGGGACACATGCGCGCTCGCATATGCGCGCTCGCATATGCGCGCTCGCAGGACACAGGATCAGCATTGATTCATGGAGAGACCTTGGTCTGGTCAGCTAACATTACTGCCAAGCAGCTGAAATATAGAGTGATATTGTGCTTTTAGCTGACGTGTGTCTCCTCACTGTTTTGAGCGATGCTCGTTCATGTCCATTTAGAGCGAGCACAAGCGCGAGCCCGACGCTGACTTTCGTTGCCTTAACGGCCACAGGTGTCGCTGTTAAGAAGCATTTCTGAAAGTTACAAATAGTCCCTTTAAGTGTTTGTCAGTCAAACGAAGGTTTGGGTTAAGAACGTGGTTGTTTTTTGGAGGACTGAATGATAGAAGTAGAAATGATGATGATGTCAGAGTTATTGTGGAATCTTTTTATTTTTCAGTTCGAGGTGTTGCGATATACCGGCGGTACTGACGATAACCGTGTTATTTAAAAATGAAATATTGATATCATGTTATTAATACACATATGATATATCATGTAAATAACCCAGAGCCTCTTAAATCATTTTATATATGGATACAGACTCTCTCTCCACTTCCCTACACTCCTTCTTTTTGCCTAAAAAGAGACCAAATGCACAATAAAGAAAATATTTTTTTTTCTCAAATTGTCTATAGATATTGTGATAATATAGTTATCATGAATTCTTTTGGCCACAATACTCGTGTAGTGAAAATCTGATATCGTGACACTTTCTTAAATTTTCACCTCCATCTTCAAAAAACAACTTTAAATCGTCACAGAAGACAGAAACTATACGTGCTTCTGTATGTTCTGCTTCATTATTGTGACACATTATTGTGTCAACTGCCAAAGAAGAATGTTTATACAGAGAATTTAATGAGCGAGTTGCCGTCGTATTTCATCCATTTTCATAATCACAACATGAAAATGCAGAAAGTTCAGGATTCAGGGATTATGCTAAACTAACCGAGGGACGGCGTTTAGTGAATGTGAGCTTGTGTTTCTGAATAGACGTGAATGATTGTCTTTGAACAAAGTCCTCTTCTTTTCTTTTTTTCCCGCTCCTTTGTCTGCAGAAGAAAGACTAATCTCGAGGCAGCACCGCTGGATTTGTTAAAAACTGGATAGGCTTTTTTATTGGGGTGTTAATGAAAGTGTCTGTTTTGACAACAGCTATTTCAAACTTGTTTGCGCCATTGTTGTTTTAATTAAAAGACGTGTCAAAACTTGTTGCTTATTGGTCACAAAACTCCGAGTAGATTGTGTTTATTTGGTGGAAGAAAGCTGTAAAATTCCTTCCCTCCCCGCTGTACAAGAATTCAACCTTTTCTCTGTGACTGCAGGTGCCAAGAAGCTGGCCAACAAGGCGGCGCTGTGGTACGTCCCCTGCTCTCTGAAGAATGTCGACAAGGTCATGGATGTGCCGCCCATCAAGGTACACGGAAACTTTGTGGCCCTGACCTTCACGGGCTGAAGTTTGGTATTTTACCTGTCAGCTTGTCTCTGTCTCTATCTGACTCAGACTCTTAAAGTTTGTCTTTGAATGCCAGTGTGATAAACTTTACTTTACTCTACAGGTATTTGAGTATGTGTCCACCTGTGTGCAGGTGTTCATACTGTATATGCTCTGTCTGTAGTATGCCAGTGCAGAACAAGAGGAGCAGGGCAGGAAGCGCTACGAGGCTCAGAAGATGGAGAGACTGGAGACCAAAGCGAGGATTGAAACGGTGGTTTCTCCTCCAGCCAACCCAGGTAACATCCTGACAGAGCAGTTAACACACAACAGAAATCAGAGGTGTACATAATGTTCTTTCTCCCATGTGGATTGAAAGACGTTGCAAATATCAGCTGGTATAATCAGTGTTGTCATTTAACCTGCAGATTTTATATAACACCTCCACTTCACACAGAGCCTCTGCACACACCTATTACAGGCTGAATTAATATATTTTTGTTGTACAATCAATGTACAGGACTTTATATACACTGATCAGCCATAACATTCAGACCACTGACAGGTGACATGTATAACACTGATTATCTCGTTACCATGGCACCTGGCAGTGGGGGGGATGTATTAGACAGCAAGTGAACATTTTGAACTTTGAGTTGAAAGCAGAAAAAATGGGCCAGTGTAAGGATGTGAGCGACTTTGACGAGGGCCAAATAGTGCTGGCTAGACGACCGGGTCAGAGCATCTCCAGAACTGCAGCTCTTGTGGGATGTTCCTGGTCTGCAGCGGTCAGGACCTACCAGAAGTGGTCCAAGGAAGGAGAACCGGTGAACCGGCGACAGGGTCAGACCCGAGGCTCATTGATGCACGTGGGGAGCGAAGGCTGGCCCGTGTTGTCCGATCCAGTAGAAGAGCTACTGGAGCTCAAACTGATGAAAAAGTTAATGCTGGTTCTGATAGAAAGGTGTCAGAGCACACAGTGAGGAGCAGTTTGTTGCGTATGGGGCTGCGTAGCCGCAGACCGGTCAGGGTGTCCCGTGCTGACCCGTGTCCACCGCCAAAAGCGCCCACAATGGGCACGTGAGCATCAGAACTGGACCACGGAGCGATGGAAGAAGGTGGTCCGGTCTGATGAATCATCTTTTACATCATGTGGATGGCGACGAGTTGGAGGTGTTGAATTGGCCTCCAAATTCTCCAGGTCTCAATCCGATGGAGCATCTGTGGGATGTGCTGGACAAACAATTCCGATCCACGGAGGCCTCACCTCGCAACTTATACAGGACTTAAAGGATCTGCTACTGACGGCTTGGTGCCAGATACCACAGCAGACCTTCAGAGGTCTAGTGGAGTCCAGGCCTCCACGGGTCAGGAGGGGGACCTACTCAATATGAGGCAGGTGGTCATAATGTTATGGCTGATTGGTGTACATGTAGTGGTCGTAGTAACAGGAGAACATTCAGGTACACGTAACACAGGACGCCGTGTTCTGTGTCGGTATTTTCATCGCTGTACCTTTTCCAGCTGTGATGATGAACTGCAGCATGAAGTTTAAAGCACATATTTTCCTCTGCATAAGACATTTTATGTTAACATGTCTGAACGGTTGGTTTGGACGGCCAGATAAATTAGATTTCTCCGTTGTTACACTGTGAAACAATTATCTAGATTGATGTTGTGTTAAGTACTGAGGTAAAATAATATCATCTGTCTATAGAGTGAAGAATCCCTCGTGTGCTTTCAGTAATTCATGTACTACGTATGGGGCACTGTTGTAACTTTTGCCTTCCACTAAACATTACGATACTAAAAGAACTTAGGGCCGTCCTCGACTGAAGAAATTCTTATTCGACTAACACTCTTACGATTTTGTCAGCTAATCTATTAGTTAGCTGTAAAACTGAGTTTCTCCACAAAGAATCACACAAAAGCACCACTTTAATTCTGGTGTTTACCAGAGATGTGCTCACAAGTTTCTTGGAAATAAGTCATTCAGCATGAAAAAAAGCATAAAAAACGACTAAAGAAATCTTAGTGGACTTATCAACCAAAAGGGCGACCCTATTAAATAACATTTAAGTTGATCAAAGGAACATATTTGCTCTGTAAATGTATTCAATCATAGTAAGATTGATAACTAATTTCTGTAATTTTGTCATGTTCACTCGACCGCAGAGGATCCACCAAAAGGTAAGTTCACTCGCTCCGCAGGCTGCATGTCCGTATGGTGACGTTGGCGGGGCAGCACACAGAAGCATGTAGTTGATGTCTGTGTTACACACTAACAAGGTTTTCAGTGCAGAAACTGCTATTTGTTTCACGTTTCTTCTGTTGTGTTCATACTTCTGTGTGTTTGCATTGCAGAGCAACACACAGTTGGTTCCAGCCAGTCCAGTCTGATCCATCTGGTGGGCCCCTCTGACTGCACGCTACACAACTACGTTCATGGCGGTGAGTCCCAACGGCTTCTTTTAATCACCAGATTGCAGGTTGAGCAGGTCATTAGGTGGACAGTTGACTTTCTGTGTTCATGCTAAAGAGTTGTAATAAATGGGCCATTCATTTTGATATTAGTGATGAATGAAATGACTAGCTGCAGCGTGAGGGGGGGTCACTCATAGTGTCCAACCCACGAGAATCCACAGCCAACTCTCTGCAGCTATAAGAACATTTTAGCCACTTAAAGCTTCAGGCTGTATATGAGAAGTGGACGTAGTCACCGTGACGTCACACGTTGGTTTGTGGACTGACGTTTTGAAGCATCAAGTTCTGCATTTCGGTCGTCGCCATTTGTGTGACACGAGAGGGTGGAGCTAAGTACGACCGAACGTTGAATAAGACATTTTTAGGCGACCAAAATGTTACAATTAACTTCGATGAAGTGAAAACACACTGTGAAATATGCTGAGCTGTGTGTCTTCAGTGATTCCTCAGCTTATACACGCATGCATGCATATATGTGCATGTATGTGTTTAAATGCCAGTACAGACGTATCCAAAGACAGCGTGACAAGGGACGGAGAAGCCTTAACATGCCCCGACACAATCACGAAATCTCAAAAATCTTCCCTGTGGGAATCAAACTGAGACCTTGCAGAGAAAAAACTGAGAAGACAGATGTCCTGTGTGGACTTGCTACAACACCGCAGCCTATACAGTACATACAGCTCAAGATGCATATATGACATCTAAATGCCATTTTCCGCATTGTGGTTTTTGATTGGTTTGTGGACCGCCGTTTTGAAGCCTCAAGCTCGCCATTTTGGCCATTGCCATCTTGGTTTTTTGCAACCAGAAGTGATACGAGAGAGTGAACACACGCTGTGAAAGAGTTAAAGTTGTAAGACGAAAACACGGACAACTCCCAGACCGGACAACGCCGTGGTAGCGACCTGTCAATCACAAGGTAGCCCCGCCCTAAAGCATCCCCTGCTTTATGGTCTATCTGACTCTAAATGGGACCATAATTTACTAAATGAACATCATGCTGTATTGAAGAAGACTTGAAACTAGCGATTGAGACCATAAACTCATGTTTACAATGTTTACTGAGGGAATAAACTAAGTGAGAAGTAGGCTCATTTTCTCATAGACTTCTACACAACCAGAGGAGTCGCCCCCTGCTGGCTGTTGGTCCGGGCCTGCTTGATGTGAAAGTACACCTTTCTTTTGTAACAGTGTTAGTAGTAAAAATAAGTTGGTGTGGTCGATGTTATTTACGTGAAATGTGTTCTTACATGCAGTGAGGGCTGAATGAAGCCTGTATGCTAACAGAAGAGAATGCACTTCCTTTCTCAATTAATAGGACCAGTATGTCTGCATTTATCTTTTAATATTAGAGGCCACTATTCAGACTGACCAACCTTTGTATACTCTCTGTTAGCAAATCGAGTTGTGTGAGCATACTTACCAACCTTAAGACCTATTAAGAAAAAATAGGGAGGACTTTGACTTATAAAGAATGAAAATAGCTAAATAAAAAGTACACTGCAACAGCATTTGTAATGTTAAATAGGCCTACTTTTAATTTGACTTTTAATTCTCAGGAAAGGAAACAGAATAATTCGTCCCTCTGGCATAAACGAATATTCATCAGTTTTTTATTCATTCATTCATTTTTTGCTCCTGCTTCAGTATTTATTTCTCTTAGCTCTCTCCATTTCTCTCTCCATCTCTCACTCACTGAAGGTCCTTTCAGACACAATGGCACAACTGCGCTCTGAAACCCGTTATTTCCAACGGCTTGTGCTGCGCCACGACAACGGCTTTTTACCGCGTTGAGCAAAGCCCAACTTTGGTCGCTGTGATGTGCGGCGAGCGCAGCTCAAACTGCGTTGTGTCACAAGCAGCTCTCTTCCACCAGGAAACGACATTTGGTGTAGCTGCATTGTTGTCCGGGTGGAAACAGTCGGGCTTATACACACTATACAGCGTGCATATGTGAAAAATTGCCATAAATCGAGAGCAATACGAGAGAATTGTGATCCCGGGAGGAAAATGAAAAACAGGGGAAATCTGGAGGGTTGGCAAGTACGTGTGAGTGTGAATTTTATATATTTATCCATGCAGAGAAGCGCATTGCAGCAAGCTTGCAGGAAATATACAGCAGGTGATGATGATAGCTACATACATGTGTACATGTGTGTGTTCCTTACACACCATAGTGACTGATCCGGCTTTAATCCACTGTAAATGTAAATAGTACACACTGATATGTGCGGCTCAAAGGGAGATATAGAAACATCTACACCGACTTCACTGAACTTTGAATTTATTTGATATTCCTATCAAAGTATTCAGATCAATGCAAAGTAACATTTTTACAACAGCTTTGAGTTTTATTCAAAGTTCAAATGTACCACGCGGTGTCGACGTGATTGATCCCGTACTAACAGCTGCTGATGAGCTGTTTGAGAGCGCAGCGTTTCCAAGTCGCCCTCCGCCACTTAGTCTCCAGTTTCTGTCACATTTCCTTCTCAACTCTCATACATGTGAAACAAAGAGCTCATGAATACATCGGTATCGAAGGCAGCGTTGTCCACGTCCTCGGTACAGTATGGAAACCCTGTAGGGGAGAGAATGAATCAGAGAACATACAGCATAGAGAGATGTTGAGAGACACAGAGGGCTGGGCGGGAGGAGGAGATTTATAGGAGAAGAAGAGATATATACTTAGAAGTTGAGGCAAGGAAAGATAGAACGCAATGATTAAAGAAACGAGTGATCAAACATTTCACATTTACATATACAGTATGCAGATACACGTTCACATGTGTTTACACAGTATCTACATTATTCCATCTATTCCTCTTCAGCGGTGAATTGCCGACAAGTTTCCTCCCAGTTTCATAGCCTCTGGCGTTAACCCCCAGACTGTGTTTCGGTACAACGTGTCCTGTGGCAACACAGCGGAGGCACAGAAGAAGAAATACTGCTGACTTTAATCCAAAGTGAAACATCCTTGAGAAAGAATTTTGTGGCTTTTAGTACTTATGTTCTCCTAAGTGAAAGGATGAGTGAACGGTTCAGGAACGTCTCACTGGTTTTGCCAGTGTGGAGTGTTAAATACGTGAGTGATTGTTCAGTCTTTGTGTGCACTGTTGCGTTTTGAAATATAACCGCTCGTGTTGTAAAGTTGCATTGACAGCACTCTGTGCGGTTATGAGCATGGCTGTAATGGTGAAGAACAGAATGACAAGGACGAAGCGGGAAACAGACAACGAGAACAACAAACGGAAAATAGAAGGTCTTCGTAACGGGGAGTTCATGGTGCCGATGCCGTCTCCGATTACGTGCTTCGCTGACGAGCTAGAGACGACTCAGAGGCTGAAATTGTCCCTCTATGACTCGTCTTTTGACCTCGTTAAAATTTCTGACTGAGCCTATTCAATCATCTTTAGGTATAAAAACTATTTATATTATTTGGATGAAGACAGTTTGAGGCTGCAAAAAGTGAAAATATTTCTTCTGCATCACAAAAGTGATTGAAACACGGAATGCACATCAGAATCTTTAAAGCTAAGGTCGGTGATGTTGAGAAACCAGCAAGAGAACACTAGATTTTACAAATTATACAGCTGAAAAAGCCAGCCGAGTGTTACCAACACTTCTCCAATGAAAGGAGCTAGCAGCACGAGCAGCTAACTCGCTCCAGACGTCCCTAAATCTAGAGAGAAAGTCGCCAAGTCGGCAACACTGACAGTCCGTCGCTTCAGGCCTCCCTCCAGGCTAGGGATGCTCATTTTGAAAAATGTTCTTAACCGATAACCGACCCTCATTAACCAATTATTAACCGTTAACCGACAAGATTTGTGCCTCCTATGCAGCGGTGCTCCAGCTGCAGTGTATGAGGACAACAGACAACTGAGTCCTCAGTTCACCTGTCCAGGAGCGTATGCTGCGTTCACTGTCTTCAGTTCACCGTCTGGATATTCAGCAACTTTCCCAGTAAAAGTCTCCACCGCACATTTACTTTAGTTTAGCAGGTTGTCAGCTTTGTGTCTGCCGGTGTAACTTTAGCGAGTATCCAACAAACAGTGTGTTTATTTGTGTTACGTTAGCAGCTCCGTGCTTCGTGCTCGCTGCCGCCACATGTAGTCTGTGTATCTTTAGCGAGTGTCCGACAGACCGTGTGTGTGTTGGCGGTGAGTGTGAGGTTGTTGGTGGCGTTCTAGCTGTGAACGTAGGTGTAGCAGTGTGTGCACAGTTCATTTGTCGGTGAATAAATGCTATGAAACTACAACTCCTCCGCTCCGCTCAAACGAGCCGGAGAGACCGGAGCCGACTTCCTGTATCCTGCAGCTCCGGCTCCGCCTCTTAAGGTGGGCTGTTAAGGTGGACCAGCTTTTCTCCTTAAAGAGACGAGCCGCTCCTCTGAGCCGCTCAGCTTTTGAATTAACTATTATTATTTCTTTTAACCGATAGCGTTAATCAGTTTAAATGCTTAATGTCGGTTAACGGTTAAACGGTTAATTATTAACATCCCTACTCCAGACACTCCCCCAAACCAGTCGGTCGGGGACGGCGTTATCAGCTGTAACCGCCATATGAGCACAGTGCAGAGCGGCGGCCGTGAGCTAGCCAGTGGGGCACGCTCACGTGCACAAACATGCACTAAAAGCACACATGTCCGGCCTGGCGATGTCGACAAAGCACAGAGAAGGAGGGAGAGGGAGAGCGACTTCATTCTCTGCTCAGGTAGACATTACTCCTCTATATCTTTACATAGACAATAGTTGTTTGATGCTATATTCATGCTCTGGATACATATAAAGCACCTTTAATACACACTGTATTTAGACTTTTTGCAAGCAAGAAGCTTCCTGTGTTTTGTTTTCGTTGTTTCTCCCTGGGCCATTTCCCCCCCCGCTGGACTTGATCCAGATTCCGTAAAACAAAGTCTGAAAGTACTTTAGAGCAGACAATAAACAGTACAGAAAGCAGCGAACGAAGATTAAAAGCAAGATAAAAAACTAATTTAATGAGTGCGTATCCAGATTTGATGGTTTAGCCATCCGTAACCAAAAAACCTGGTTTATCTGATGTCCCAAACAACATAAAAGTGAGCTAAACCCTCACTGGAAACCGTTCCGGCTGCATCTGTAACAAATCCAACATTTTATCAGCACGGAACAGATGCTTTTTATCGGTCGAGGTATATTGTTTCTGGCAGGATATTCCTGCCGTGTACTGCCATTTCCATCGAGGTCAGCTATGTAAAGAGGCCATCAGAGAGACACCAGATAGTGAGGAGGAGAAACAGACGAGAGACGTTGACTGAGGAAGAGAGGCGACGGGAACAGGACGGGACAGCAGGACGGGAGGACGAGAGGGTGCAGGGCGGGACAGATAAGTGTCGCGCGTGTCATGGTTGCCTCTTTAATTTGGCGAGCTGGCTGAGAAATCTATCCAATTAAAACAACAAATGTGGAACAAGCATGCAGGTCATTTAGCACACACACACACGCACACGCACACGCACACGCACACACACACACACACACACACACACACACACACACACACACACACACACACACATACACACACACACACACACACACCGTCGCTCTCTCTCTCTCTCTCTGTACATGCCATTGCTCATTAAGCAATGTTCCCTGTTGTTCGCTGCTGCTTACACTTATTTTGTTTACATAACCGAGTCAGGTCAGGCTGCTCTCTCTCTCTCTCTCTCTTACTGAGTCTTACCCTCTCTCTCTCTCTCTCATACTGAGTCTTACCCTCTCTCTCTCTCTCTCTTACTGAGTCTTACCTTCTCTCTCTCTCTCTCTTACTGAGTCTTACCCTCTCTCGCTCCCCTTCTCTCTCTATACTCTTGTTGGAGAAAAGCAAACTGACTTCTACATGACAATGCCAGACTCTTCACTTACTGTATGTTTCCCCCTTTTGCGTTGTAGGATACGTGGCCTACTTGAGCTTTAAAGAGACAGAAATCATATGCACAAACACGTAAACATTCACACACATTCATCCATGCACCCTGCAAACAATGTTTTATTATTTTCTCTGTAAAACACCGTCTCTTTAGGTCTTATTAAATATTCCAGCGATGGATCCTGACTGACTGACAGCAGATTGTAGTAGCAGAGCCAAAATGTGACACCACATCCATCCAGCCAGAGACTTGACAATTATGTCACAGACGCTAATGCGTTGCTAATGCAATTGTGTCAACGTAATACCATCTATGTGGTCAGGAATGATTTGACAGCCATACGGGGATCTCCCTTCTACACTGTGTGGGCGTCACATTCCTCGTGTATTCACACACCCTGTTCATCACAATAAAACACACTTTCTCACTTACCTCTGTTGGCACCAGCTGCAGATAGTTTTCCAACGTTTTGGAGGAGATTCATGAAGAGTTTTCATTGGAACAACTTTCTGAAGCCTCTTTCTTCAGTAGGTCTGTGGATGATCCAGAGTAACTGAACATGTCTGGAATCACAAGTTCCTGTTATTAAATATAATTTTTCAGCGGCTTGAGCAGCACATTCAATTCCTTTCATCCCCATATGTGGCAGCAGGAGTGTAGAGACAGATATCCAAAACAAATGGTCACACAAAACCAATGCTAGAATGACTAGATACCACAAGGAGGAAGTGAGAAGATGTATGTTTTGTTTGTGTGATTTGAACTGTAGTTTTGATGTTTGAGGGGAATGGATCACATTTATAAATGGATAAAACCAGCCATGTCTCCTCAAGTTACGTTCCCTTACAACTAAACTGCATCTCAATGACGTTTGAAAGGAAACGTATTTTGACGTAGTACACAGTAAGTACATATGTAGTAAAATGTATATCGAGCAACAGTTAATGAAAGTTATGACGAACTAGAATTGCACTGGGAGAGCGCAGTCCTCCGCCAAGGTGCGTGACTTTAAAAACAGATCACAGGTCCTAGCTGGCGGCACCGTGAGGTGGTCGGCTTGTTATTAACACGGTGTGTTTCTGTGTAACGTATCGGTGGATGCCTCTCTCATTCAGCGGCCTTATTATGTCTGTATAACGTTACACTACGTTGTCTCTCATCCCGTCATCTACCGCTTTCTCACTGCGGACGGCCAGCAGCTCCCGCACACACATCCACACCATGGATGGGTTAAGATCCACACACGTATCTCTCTACTCTCAGAAGGAGGCGGGGTCATGCATCATCAACGCGTCATCAGTTACACTGAGCATGTGTTATACCCTGTGGTCTTGATGCTCAGGCTGATCAGAATTCTTATAAATATTCCTGAATCCGGATAATGGTCCGGATCGCCACCAAAATCTAATGGATTGTTCATTGTGCCACACCCCACCCCTCCAAAAACGTTCATTCAAATCCATCGCGGTCTTTTGGAGTAATCCTGCTAACAAACAAACAAACAAACCAACAAACCAACACCGGTGAAAACATAACCTCCTTCCTAGGTCTTCGGCCTTGGTGGAGGTTATAATAACGAGTATAACCAGCAAGAATATCCAGTATGGAGGGGCGAGAGGGGCGGTGGATGGGTCACACCAACACCAACACCAGACTTTCCCCCAGGAGACCACTGTTAGTGTCCCATGTGAAAACATATTTTTTACTAAATCTAACCCAGTAGTTTTGATGCCTAAACCTAACTAAGTACTGTTGTTTTGTTTTGTTTTGTTTCAACTTACAAAGTTAACCACGTGTTTAAAACTGGTCAAAACTGCAACCGTAATCCGGAAGAAATTAGTTTCCTTCGAAACCTAATCGAGACGCAGTTTAGTTGTAAGAACGTCATTTTGTAGGAGACAAGGAAGCAGCGTGTGGCAGGTACATGGCAGTAGAAAAGGAGAATAGCCTGAACACAGTGTTTAAAACATTTCTGATAAATAGCCCAGATGTTTGAGGGGTCGAGGCCTGCGACTGTGAAGTTGCTCCTCAGATGGTAGACGCCTGGCTACGTGATAAAAGTCTCCCAACGTACCGAACAAAAAGTCTGGAAATTGTCTACAAGTAAATGCTGGAAAAGATCAGAGGACCAGAAACTTTGACTCGACGTCCATTAACTCAACATTCATGTTCTCTTACTTTCCTTTTTCTTTGCTGCTTATTCTTCACAGTCTGTCCACCTCTCCTCATTATCTCGTGCTCCTCTCTCTTCCTCTCTCCTCTCTACTCGCTCTCCTCCTTCCTTCATGTTCTAAGGAAGCATGCCACCTGTTTCCATGGAAACAGCAGTTGATTGCCACAGGTGGACACCACCGCAGTCTGATTAAAACAAATAGACTGAAGAAGAAGAAGAAGAAGCACATATAATCATTGACTGTGTGTGTTTGCATCTGATCTCTATTTGTGTGTACATGTGTGTGAAGCTACATCCTTCCATGTATCTACTGTATATGTGTGTGTGTGTGTGTGTGTGTGTGTGTGTGTGTGTGAGAGAGAGAGGAGGAAATACAGATGTGTGCCTTTAAAGTGGTTGGTGTGCATAGATTTAATGCAGGATGTGTGTGTGTGTGTGAGAGAGAGAGACAGAGTTGAGCTCAGGAAGACATCCATCACCGTGGCTCTATATTATCTGTTGTCCTCTGCCCTGCTCTATGCTCAGTGGGTATATAAACATGTCACCGCCTGAGACAGAGGAATTCAGGGAGACAAGGATATGTCCACTGGAGCTTGTGTGATCGACCTTTGTGAGGAGAGTGTGTGTGTGTGTGTGTGTGTGTGTGGGATTGCTTCCACTACCTCTACCTCCAGCCGTCTCTCCTCCAAAACCAACATTGATTCAGAAATAAAACACTGAATCAGCTGCACCGGTGGAGCTTTTTAGAGACTCTGGAGAGGACTCATTAGATATTGGGCAGCCAGGTGAAAACCAAGCTCCTGCTTTACAAGAAGACACTGGTTCTTTTCTACCCTGGTATGATTGAAAGCAGCCAAGTCACAAAACCAAAACAACACAAATACACTCAAAGAGGTAAATACGAGGGCGCCATAATAATGCATTAAAGCAAACATTTTAACGCTGCTAATTTCTTTAATGCATTAACTCAATTCGATCTTTTTTTCTTTAAAGCTAGAGTGAAGATACTGGTATCATATGAAACTAAACAACCTGATGAATCCATCGGTATGTCATACTAGCTTTTTGAGAAGGAGGTTAAATAACGCTCCAAACTTATGTTAAATTTTTGCGAGGAAAAACTTTCATGGCCATTTTCAAAGAGGTCCCTTAACCTCTGACCTTCAGATAAAGCTGTGATTTCTCAGTCCATACATAGTATGTTCAGCTGATATTCCAACGGTGCTAACCCTCCATTTCTATTGTGAAGTTTGAAGAAAAGCTTTGCTAAAGCAACACGTTAATTCCAGCTCGTCAGAGGCTGCATCATTGTGCACTTGACGCTAAAACAGGAACCTATTTGTTCCTATTTGCTACTATGCTACGCTCCGAGTTTTCCTTTACCAGTGATTGATGATTTCTTCTATTCTTGTTGAGCTGTTGCTCAGAGGGATCTTTGTCTCTTTCTGCTCTTTCAGTTGTCAGTCAAACCGTTGTACAGCGTTTTGTTCTCCGTGCACAAAACAAACCCTTCATGAACAACATCTGTTTGTAAAGACGACGTTCTACAACCAAATTTAGTGTACATGTGATCTACTGTTGCAAAGTTCATATAAGCTATACAACAATCTATCTACATACGTTTGAAGTTACAAAAAAACACATCAAACAAAAGTTAGAAAGTCATTATAGTTCTGTCTGGCTTTTGCAGTGAATCCTTCAGCTATATTATATGTCTGAGCTTGAGGAACTTTAATGACTTCAACCAAAAACAGAGCAGCCTTGCCACGTTCAAACCAGCCTTTAACTCAACGGAGAGTTTGTTTACTGCTAAACGCTGACATAGAATCAATACGAGAGAGAAAAGGCACCAACTCTAACGACTGGCACCAAACTGATTAAACACAATAACCCAAAGGATGGTGGAACAAGGCCTGTGTCTGTGACGTGTGTGTGTGTGTGTGCAGTATTTAACCCAGACAGAAGGAAATAGACACATACGTTGAGTATACCAACAGTTGTTTAATTTTGTGATCATTGTGAGGTATACTGCAAAAACCTTGGGGAAAAAGGGAGGCTGAGTTTGAGCAAATGAGCAAAGTGTTTCTGTTCATGCATCCTCTGTTGTTTATAAATGGGAAACGAGTCCATTAAAGGAACTATATGTAACTTTCAGAAGATCCTTGTTATTAATGACACCTGTGGCCGTTAAGTGAACTGCAGTCGTATATCGCAATATAAGGCGATTAAAAGACGTAAATTGTTACATATGGTACCTTTAAAACACAAAACAGTTTGTCTCGGGTTCGTCTGCAAAGTAAGTGGTCTTCATGTTATGACACCGGGGTTATAACAGCTGAAGGCAGAGGACCCCGAAGGGCTTACAGAGCTTTACACAAGCTTCACACGGTAGAAACTGAAGCTGATCCAGATGAATATCAATATTTGTATCGACTCCGAGCAGACAGAGGACACTTTACTAAAGAAGACAATAGTCATGACTAACCCAATCCCCACTACGTTGCCTGGTACCGGTATCACCCAGTGAACAAGCTGACCAGAACAGAAATTAACCATGTTTATTACTGTTACAAAGGCCAAGTTCCACATTTAGAAAAAGTAATCTGCAGGAGCCGATGACCTTTCCCATCACAGCCAGAGGTGCATTTTATCTGAAAGCCCTTTTATCTGACAGAGATTTCCATTACGGGGAATGGTATCTCAGTGATTTTCCCAGGCCTTGTGGAGTGCGTGGAGCTTACAGTTTAACACCATGACGGCGCGTCACGCACTCATTTGTTAAGGTGTTTTAGTAAAGCTCGCCACAGCTGGAATGATAAAATATACAAAAAAATGGGCAGCTTATGGGACTTTCTAAGAAGATGTGGGTGGGTTGCTGCGTGGCAGTAATGTTAACAGGAGCTGTTTCTATAGTAACAGCTCATTAGGAGGCAGTTTGAGCCGTTTGATACTGTCCATGATTAACGCGGGGTGGGGAGGGGGACAGATAGAGAGAGAGAATTGTCAGTGGAGGATAAAGGCAGAGGGCAAGAACAAGAAAGAGAGGAAAGAAATACTGTGGAGATGGAAGTTCATGAAGTGGTGAGAGAATATATGAGAGAGGCAGAGGTCACGCATGCTTTGCCGGCGATATCTCTCGGTCTCACACTTTCATCAGTGGGTGCCTCGCGCTGTGTGCCGTGTCTGAGCGGGTTTTAATTAAAAGGGCTTGAAGTTAGTGGACAGAGTCGATGGGCGACAAGAGCTGCCCGGAAGACCCCCTTTCATTGTTCTCATGCCCGTTGCCGATGGACAGCATTGTGCGCGAAAGATTTTGGGGAAATGGTCAGAAGGAATCTAATCACTGAGGTACTCTGCCCCGTGGCCAACTGGGCTGCACTGGGGACTTGGTTACTAATTGCCCTTTTTTCCCCATTTGGAGTGAGCTGTCTTTCCTCTTCTCACACACCATCTCCAACCCCCCCTCCCCCAACTCTGCCTTTCGTGTTCCCACCCTACGGCAAAGGGAGAGTCATAGTGTGCCATGTCACCCTGTGAATGTGTAACGCCAGGCCCAGGGCTGTCTTGGCCTCGCTTGTCCTCATTTGCAGTCTCACATTGAGCCTCACTTCAACCTTCTACATCGACTGTACAAGGAGAGGCTTCTTCTTTTTGCAGGAGTTGCATTAACAGCTCTACTGATGGTAGTGATTAATAAAGACGAGCATCTTTGGTACTCAAGGATGACGCGGCCCTCCGCTTGGTTCCTAGTGCACCAGATAATCAAAACAATCTCATAATTATTACGTGAAACGAACACAAACTTACTTTGGATCTTTGGTAGAAATAAATGCAACATGTCCACATGATGCAATATAGCACATAGAACATTGAGGCAGTATGTAAGGATGTAAGGATGTAAGGATGTAAGGATGTAAGGATGTAAGGCAACGTCAGCAGCAGACTGAACAAATGACAACAACAACGGGAGGAAGTTTTGAAAATAAAATAATGGAGTTTGTCCGCATTACCTGCATATCATTATCACTTTAACAACTTTAACAACACTGGAACCTCGTCACCTTCTTATTTAGTTTTATTTACATTGTGCAAAATCAAAGAATTGTCAAAGCAGATGTTCCGATGTCGCCCACGAATGATTTGTCTCCTGATCTGCCTCCTGTAGTGGATGTATTTATTAATATATTAGACAGTATGCAGACAAGTGCTGCTTGCATCGCAGCCGCTTGTCTACATGAATGTGTTGTTAACGAAATGTAAATATTCTTCTCTGTAATGAAGGATCCATTTTTGGGAATTGCGTGTGAAGTGATCTGAGGAAAAATAAGCAACTGAAACTCCAACAATTTGGATAATCTTACTGTATAACGCATCACTTCCTCTCAGCTCTGCCATCACAACTAACTCTAGCTATACAACAGTATATTTAAAAAGACCCAAGCTCGCAGCTTTTAACTCCTCGTAGCTCCTTCTAGGCTGCGGTAAAGTGAAGAACATGAGGAAACTGGGGTAGGTAATTATCCCCCCCCGACGCACACCCACCAGCCTGGTTTTCACAAGGCATCTGGAGAGCTGCTAACACCGGGGAGCCGAGGAACAAGACCACAGGAGCCCACTCTCACCACTCTCACTGCTGCACTCGCTCTCAAAGCCCCTCAGAAACTCACAGTCCAACCCACAAATAACCAAAGTCCTCTGTACATTTCTATTTATTATTTTCTTACAAAGTTACAGAGGTCGTGTCATAAAGTGATATTCTTGATCTTTCCAGTCTAGCCATTTAGCACGTTAGCATTCACTTCCTACCGTACCAACGCATGCTGAGCGGGGCTTTCTCTCCATCCTTTATGATTCCTTTATATCTACCCAGAATGACCTCCTAAAGATCGCTTCATTCTGATAACAGCCTTCATGTTATTACAGAGAAATATACACTCACTGGCCACTTTATTAGGTACACCTTGCTAGTACCGGGTGGTCTTCTGCTGCTTCAAGGTTGGACGTGTTGTGCGTTCAGAGATGGTATTCTGCATACCTTGGTTGTAACAAGTGGTTATTTGTAGTTCCTGTTGCCTTTCTATCATCTCCAACCACTCTGCCCATTCTCCTCTGACCTCTGACATCAACAAGGCATTTCCGTCCACACAACTGCCGCTCACTGGATCTGTTCTCTTGTTGGGACCATTCTCTGTAAACCCTAGAGATGGTTGTGCGTGAAAATCCCAGTAGATCAGCAGTTTAATACTCGGACCAGCCCGTCTGGCACCAACAACCATGCCACGTTCAAAGTCACTTAAATCCCCTTTCTTCCCCATTCTGATGCTCGGTTTGAACTTCAGCAACTCCTGACGGAAACATCTGGTTCTTTAGCTGCTAAATGCTCCTCTATGTTCACCAGCTAGTTGCTGACTTTGTCTGTCTGCCGTTTGGTGCCGAGCATGTGGGTCTATAGAACTGTGGCTGAAAACGATGCTGATGAGAGCGATGAGATTGAACCCAAACACTCAAGTTGTGCGCCTGAAAACAACAACAACAGTAAGCTCTTAAAGTCTGTAGCGTTGAGGGGGATCTGCAATGTTGGTTTTGGGTTCATCACTATGAATGACCCCATTTCACACTGAAAATATTGATTATAGCTGCTTTAAGGGAAACTAACAAGCAGGGCTGTCAAAGGTAACGCGATAATAATGCATTAACGCTAATTCCTTTAATGAATTAATGCAACTTGCGATTTCTAGGTTGTAGCGGGCTCAGTTTTAAAGCTAAAGTGAAGATACTATGTACTATACTGTATAATATGAAACTAGAAAACCTGATGAATCCATCAGTACCAACCATGTCATACTAGCTTGTCATGAAGGAGGTTAAATAACGCTCCAAATTTCCGCTAAATTTTGGCGAGGAAAAACTGTCACGGCCATTTTCAAAGGGGTCCCTTGACCTCTGACCTCCAGATCAGTGAATGTAAATGGGTTCTATGGGTACCCACGAGTCTCCCCTTTACAGACATGCCCACTTTATGATAATCACATGCAGTTTTGGACAAGTCATAGTCAAGTCAGCACACTGACACACGGACAGCTGTTGTTGCCTGTTGGGCTGCAGTTTGCCATGTTATGATTGGAGCATATTGTTTTATGCTAAATGCAGTACCTGTGAGGGTTTCTGGACAATATCTGTCATTGTTTTGTGTTGTTAATTGATTTCCAATAATAAATATATACATACATTTGCATAAAGCAGCATATTTGTCCACTCCCATGTTGATAAGAGGATTAAATATTTGACTAATCTCCCTTTAAGGTACATTTTGAACAGATTAATCACGATTAAATATTTTAATTGATTGCCAACCCTACTAACAAACTTTGTCAATGTCCTCAAAGTCAGCATATCTCATAGACGAGTTTTAAATCATCAGAAGTGAACGATTAGATTTTACATTTCAGGGAGGGTGCCTTGCAATGTTTAGATTCAGTTTAGAGTAATCCAGCGTTTACATTCAATTTCATCATCTCGTCAGGTCATGATCCGTTACATGCTCAGACACGACCACTCCAGGCTTTGAATAGCAGCAGCCTGCTTCGCCTCGTACCCAAGGGAAATTTTCAATCTTAGGTGAGATCCCATCAATTTTCACAACAACAGCGGAGACAGATAAAAAAAATAAATCAAGATGGGTTTTAGAAGATGTTTCGCAACAGGCTTAAGGAAGGAAGTGATGTATCTCTGTGATGTATCTCCGCCCACACACACACTTTAAGCCTGACATGTTGCCACCTTTCTGAACTGTGGCCACATCATCAGCCGTTATCAGAGAGCGCTTTTTTTAATGGTTATACGTCTCTGATCAACAGGGTTTTAGTTTGAGTTGAAGATGATGAAGCCTTTCATGTGATGGAGCAAAAGATCTGCCACTTTCACACCGCCCGGCCCGAGTTTAACCACATAATCACACATCACAGTCAGAGCTTGATTGGATTTCTCCAGCATCAAGACATGTTCTGTTTTGAAATAGTGTTGGACATTTAAAGCTGAAGTAGGTGAGATTGGAGCAAATAGGATTTAAAGAAGTTATTTTTATAAAACAGTCGCTATATCGTGACAGTAGAACATGAAACAGGTAACCTGAAAACAAATCATGTGTCCTCCGGTGTCCTCCGGTGCTCCTAACGGCATCTGCAAGATTTCACAGACCGGAGGAAAACAAGCAGTAAGAGCTGATCTAAGGTCTGCTGTCCATCTGCCGTCTATGAGAGCCGGATGTCAATCAGAAACTACAGAGTCATCTTGTAGTGCACGGTTTAGCTGTAAAATGAGCAAGTTTGTGACGCCGCCGCCATTGTGGAATCTGGTGAAGGAACACCAAGTTCCGGTCACATGACCGGTGCACAGCCAATAGGAACGCTCTCTCAATGAAATGACCTGTGATTGGTCAAAGTCTCCCGTCACGGGCTAGATTTGTTAAAGCCTGAAAACAGAACTATGAGGAGGTGCAGAAGTCTAGTTATCTCTCAGAACACTTGAATTACAATATGCTGAAAGGTTATTATGGATATTTTCGTCCAATGATGCCGAAAATAAGCTGCCTACTGAAGCTTTAAGTCCATTTTTAGCAGGTTTATCTTGGACAGAAACAGGAGTTTACTTCCCATATTAAACCTTTTATACACATCAGTATTATCAGCAACATGTGATGGAAGTGGTGCTCTGGCCGTTTGGGATAAGAGGATGTCAAAGTAATGGCATGTTTAATTCTTAATCAACTCGGCGGGCCCACTTTTACAGTGAATGCTGCGTTTGGGAGCAAGCAGCACATTCTGTTTGTACTCCCACACACTTGGCTGTCATAAATAGAGCCACACAGTGCAGATGGTAGGAGCCTCCGGGAGCCAAACCAGCCATCAGCAAGCAGACTTATTGATTTTCTGTAGCCTGAGAGATACAAAAAGCAGCTCAGAGGGAACGATTGGGGCAACTTGAGTGTCTAGTGGAGGGTCTGAATATCTTTAAATGAGCATACGCTCACAAACACACACACACACATTACACACTCACACACACTTTATCCGACATGAGAAACAGATGCCACCCTCCTCCTCTCTTTTCTCATCTCCAGCCCACCCACTCCATACAAGATGTCCCAAATTTAGTGAGAAGCCCAGAAACAACTGTTTCCTTCACACATGACACGAGCTGACACGGCCGTATGTGTGGCACACACACAGACACAAATGCAGATGTAGGTTTGTGAATTCCTCCGCGTCCACTTTGTGCTCCTTTTAGGGAAACGAAGGCTTTCCAGCCTTTACTGTAATCTGTAACTTTGATTTCCTGCCCAAAGTGTTTCCTCGCTCTTCAAATCATTTGCAAGCTTTTAGTGCGTGAATTGGCAAAGTGCTCCGCAAACGTTTTGATGATGGATTATTTGATATGCTCGCTCACATCTTGAAAATTTATCTTTTTTAGTCTGAAACACTCACCTCATGTAGGTTTGAAAAGGGGCCCGGTAAGTGTTTGTAGATTAATTTCTCGCACAGAACAGCTTGGATTCATTTCACTCCCGGTGGCGATAAGTGTTCATGGTATAAATGATCAAACCACCGTGAGATCTACTGTAGAGCACACAATGTCTTCTCCTGAAGGCCATGAGTATTGTATTACAATATTGTTAGACTTCTGGATCAGTTGTGATTGAGTGTGTCTGGTTTCAGTCATTCATCGGTGTTTTGTAAGATTTCTAGAGTTCACGTAGCTCCAGATTGCACCTCTCATGTCTTATCATGACATTAGATTCAAAGAGCTAAGCATCTGTTTTTCTAAAACACTAATCCTTAGTGATCATTCAAAAACCCAGAAGGTCATCAAACAACACGGCCTGCCTGTTTGGAGGTATTTCCAGAACTCTCAAAGACTCTTCTGCCACTGGGAACGTCAGGAGCTGCGTTACCTGTTGCTTTTTATTTCGGCGTCCGTGTTAACAGGTTGGAGCAGCCACACTGCCCACGTGAGACGCGCATCTCACGCGCGGTTCGGCTGCGTGTCAGCTGCGTCTCTTCTAGAGATTCGAGGTCTCGCCTATTTTTGACGCAAGCTGCGCGGTTCACAGCAAAAACAGACAGTGAAAGTGACCTATTGACTGTATATTGACATCATATCAGTAACATTACTACAGTTTCGATGTCTCTGTAAAAAATGTTACGGAGATGAAAAAAAGTAAAGACTTATTTTTAAATCAACACTTCCTGCTTTCATTTCAAAATAAAAGCCCTCAAGAGTTTTTTCTGTGGACAGAATTCCTTCATTTGTTAACACAAGGCTTTTATTCTGAAATATGTGCAGGACAGTGTTGTAGAACATGCAGTGACTTGTGGTATATATAGATGATATTTATAATGAAATGCAATGGCCATTATTAAAGGCAAGCTCTAAGTAGAAAGAAACCGCTGGCAGCAGCAGCAGCCATGCGCTCTTGACGTTCCCAGTGTGGACGAAGCGTAGAATGGTTTTGTCCAGTCTGGGAGTTGTCCGTGTTTTCGGCTTACAACTTTAACTCTTTCAGAGTGTGTTTTCAGTTCATCAAAGTTAATTGTAACATTTTGGTCACCTAAAAATGTCTTATTCAGCGTTCGGTTGTACTTAGCTCTGCCCTTTTGTGCCACTTCTGGCTGCAAAAAAACAAGAGAGCGACGGCCAAAATCCTGAACTCGAGGCTTCAGAACATATACTGTACTGCAGTGTTGGTGATCGTCTGCAGGAGGTTTCATGAGGTTTTAGAGACATCTAGTCGTTTCTTGACCTTGAAACCACAGTTAATAAAGAAATCTCTACTTAAGGGCCCCTTACCGGCTTGTTCTGGAGCTTCTGACTGTAACAACATAGTACATTCATTGCATTAGATGTAGTTAAAAGCTAATTTTCATCCATAGTCCGTCATCAGATTGTGCTCGCTCAGTTGTCATGGATCTGTATTTAACAAATGTTCAGACTTTTCAATAATAATTTGATATCTGATTGTGTTTTATTAATAAGATGAAAGTAAATTATATTGAAACTTTTCCTCAGGTTGAGTCAGCAGGACTCATCTCCCGTGTTTGGGCTACTTTTATCAGTGAAACAAACAAATCAATGAAAAAACTGGAGGCTATTTTATAATATTAGTCAAAGAAATGCTACTTGTTTTTTTACGACGTTGAGAGACTCGCTGAAATCAAAGAACAAAGAAAAAAATATACTGATAACAAGTAGGAAATGTCTATTGATCTTTCCGTTGTGGATCCACAGTATATCTTACAAAAGCCAAACTGTGTTTGTGTGTCTGGAATAGGCGTGACCATGAAGCTGATGGATGAGGTCGCCGGCATCGTGGCAGCTCGCCACTGCAACACCAACATCGTAACTGCCTCTGTGGATGCCATCAACTTCCATCGCAAGATCAACAAAGGTGAGGATGACCTAGAGAATACACTCAGAATCTGAGTAGGAAGGTTCCTAACGGAGTGAAATGACCCAGAAGTATCTGAGTAGCAGCCGTGATGAGAGCTGTTTGAGTTCTCTAAATGTGAAGGAAAGGTGCTTCAGTGCTTCCTCTATTATCTCCTTTAGCAGAGGATACACTGGAGCATCCTTTACCTAAGGAAAGGAGATAATGATGCCCCACAATTCCTTAAAGCGACGCACCATTCTGCCATTCATGAAAGCAAATGATATGTTTATCTTGCATATTATTTTCATACAGTCATATACTAATCGGGATTCATGTTGATAAATATGAGTGGACAGTGACAATCATTTTGTTTCACTTTATTTTTTATTTATTTATTTTTAACATGTAAGAAATAAGTTAAAAACAAAACAAGAATAACAAATGTAATGAACAGTAAACATAAAGCAAACAAATAATCAACATAAACAACAATAAATATACATTTAAGGGTTCTACTCCTTCACTGTAATGCAAAATATGAACTTGTTGTGGTGCCTGTAGGTGATTCCTTTGTTTATTTCAGGTCCACCTCGGTAATGAGGTGATATTTTTCACCGGTTGTCCACGTTAGGTCAGATCATCCTTTATCATATGTTGATGTAAAGTGTTCCAGCAGCAGAAGGACCGGTGGTATCTCTCTCTTTCACACCGCGGGTGAAGCAGTCTGTCACTGAAGGAGATATTTAAGAACGCACGGGGAGAAGCAGAGCCTTTTGTAGTCCATCTTCAGAACATTGTAGTTTCACCACGGCAGACTGACGTCACTAACATCCATCATCACAGAGCTTCTAGTGGAAGAGCAGTCGGATTCTCTCAACACCACGGTCGTCTTTTCCTGAGTCCTTCTGTATCTTCCTTCTCAACTTTCCTTGACCTCATGATGTTTTCCATCGAGGATCAAGAAGAAGTGGTTAGGAGAAGACGTTAGGAGAAGTGGTTAGGAGAAGACGTTAGGAGAAGTGGTAAGGAGAAGACACAGCCACTGAGGTCCGATGTACTGCAGTGTTGGTAAAAGGCTGCAGGATGTTTCATGATGCTGCTTTTCTTTAATGTTTTAACGTCTTGCTCATTAATGAACTTCACTTTCTAAAAAACAAATTACATGATAATGTGGAAAAACTCAGTAGTCTATAGATTCCGCCTCAGACAGCACTGTTTTAAGTCGGGCTAGCCAACGTTAACAGCTGTCACATTGCTGCTAATCAAGACCAGTTGTGTTTTGTAAAGCTGCCGCCACATCTGGAGAAAACACACCATTGTTATGATTGAACTATTTTCCATTACAAAGCTTCGTCTCTGAGCTGTTTCCTCTCTGTCAACGTGAGGAATCATGTTTACTGTATTTCTGCCTCTCAGTCTGTGAGATGGAGTTTTCCATACGGACAAACTCTAAGGCTCTTAGTTTAAAGTTCATTCAAGGATTGTGACAACACCGTTATCCACTTAGCTTCTGATATCTTAATGTCTACTCACAGTGGTGATAACATTTATACTGATTTTCCATTCTGAAAGCTGAACACTGGGTTAAAGGTTTTATTGGCAGCACAGTTCGGACAGCGCCTTTAATCCAAAGTGCTCATCAGCACCATAAGGAGCAAAGATAAAGTACATAAATCCGAGAAGGAATAAACGTACTCTCCTACAGATACACACCCACAGACAAACTAGATCAGAACAAGAGCAGTGTTACAATTAGACATGTTTCTTAACTGATTCTAATTCTACGTATCCTCATACAACGCTCCGTATGATATCTTACTAAAAAGTTATTCCTCCTTTTTCCTTTGTTTTCCTACTAATGTCCAGCAACACGTGTCACTTTCCACTCTTTACATGTATACAGTCTTTAAAAAAAAAACTTCCATCTTCACAGGAAACAACTTCCTTAGATTTAGGCAACAAAACTACTAAATTAGGTTTAGGAAATGACTGACTTGGTTTGGCTTACACACCAAAACTACTTAGTGGCGTTACTTACATGACAAATAAATCTACGTTAAATTCTGGACAGAAACTTCCTGGCAGAAGGTCCGGTATTTTTTGACCCATCCATCCACTCCTCACACATGTGCTGGAGGTGATGTGGTCCAGACATCCAGATGTTATGATTATCTCAGGATATGATGTTAACAATGGACCAGCTACATCTCTCTCCCCACTGTTGAATTATGAAGTGGAAAGAAAATGTTCTATACGTCACAGCTCAGCTCAAGTGTGCCAGGTCAGCTGTAAGTCTAAATACAGGGGCCTTTATTCAAGCAGGATAATTCACTCAATCCTGAAGCAGGTTTCCACGGAGAGCTGAGTAAAGAGTGAGTGGCTGAGGAGGGATGTGAGGGAGGAGACGTTTAAAACATTTAAAACGCACCTTTCTGGGTTTTCAGGAGCAGAAAACTGAACAGCACAGATTGGTTGAGATCCGTGTCCACATCTTTCAGCTGCTTCTAGTCGCTCCAGTTGCTGCCTCCGTCTGTCCTCTGAGTTTAGGTGGCGGTGACATGATTTCCTCTGGCTTCCACGGTGACTTAGGTGTTATGTCACCAGTAGATTTCCCATTTGGCTTAAGGTGGTCAGACAAAAAACACAAGAGGTGTGCTGAGGAAAAGAATGGTCGAGGATCAAAACAAAAAACAGCTCCTGGCGTTGTGGGCTGAACCTCTGGGTCTGTTATTTCATTTTATAGCATGTTTTTCTTTTCATTATTTTCTACGGCCGGCTAAATGTAGACATTGTGACATGGCATTGAGATATTGAGAGGTGGAAGTCAAACAATTTAAAGGATCCAAGTGGTATCCATCAGGCTTTGCTGTGTTTTAGGTACCACCCTCACTAATACGTTTTCCTTTTAAAACGGTGTTTTAAAAAAGAAAAAACGATCTCAGTCCAGATGAGCGTTTTGGGGCCATTTCAGAATTAATCTCCGTCCATACTACCATGCCTGAAAATGTATATCACATGACCATTCACGTACACTGGGCACGTAAACAGGAAGCAGCGCGGTTGGTTGTTCAGTTGCAGAAAATACTACGAAGGAAGAGCCATGGATGTATTAAGAGATCTGGATACAGCGTTGGAGGCGGGGCCCCGGTCATTCCTATGAAAGTTGCTCAGTGGCGCATGAAGCCTAAACAGCTCGACTTCCGTCTGGCAAAGTACCCGGATCTCGGGCAAATGGTACATGCGCAGTAGCGTCCCCTCGGTCACATGACTCGGTCACAGGGTCACAGTCGTCACGCTGCGTCATGACGCCATCACGGCTTGCTCACATGAACGTAGAGTACACGATTTTACCGCGCGTTCATGGGCAATATATCCATTATTACAGCCACATACAGCTAGCGGGATGCTGGCAAGCAGAACCTGGATATGTCACATGAGCCTGCAGGGTGGCGCAGTCTCGTGGGTCTGATGCGCGTTCATTTTGCCGAGGAAAATAACTCTGGATTCAGCTGTTAGTTAATTTTACAATTTTAAACATTTTTTAAATAAAGACTATTTAGGTGTTCGTACTGGGGAGTTGATTTACCTAAAAAAATAAATTATCCGCTGAATTACAGACGTCTCTTTCCCGATGTAAGTCTATGGGAAAAAGTATTTTTGGGCCCAATGGCATCATTTGACGGACACCGAAGTTGTAGTACCGCCGTTTGGCCACTATGAAAGTCGGGACCAACGACCGGGTCTCTTCCTGGGGACTTGGTTCAACGTGGCGGCGGAAAACACAACAGATGTCGTTTGTTTCCTTACAGAAAAAGTTCACGTGATGGGATGTGACGAATCGGGGAAGGACACGTCATGACTAATGAGACCCAATCACGATTCCAACGTGGGTATCTGCGTCACCGCTCTTAAAGGTCTCTGTTTCTGTCTGTCCAGACTAAAATGCATCCCTGCAGTTATAAAACTAAAACAGAGTCAGCAGCGTTTTCAGATGTTTCCATTTTAGTGGCTCGAAAACGCTGAAGTAGTGTGACGCTAGGTATAAACGTATCAAAAGTTATGCATTTTAAAACCTAAACGTATTACTTTGGATGTAACTTTAGTCCCTCACAATGAAAGAGCAGAACTAAATTTATCATTTGGCCCCAACAAATGGCCCAACAATGGCACTTGGAGAAATCAATTAAAGAAGTTAGAAAAATAACAAAACACTGACAGCAGCGGTCTTAATGTTATCATGATTCTAGATTCATTATCGGGTTCCTGACAAAATGAGCATTAAATGCAGCGAGATGTGAAGTTCAGACCCAGAACATTAAACAGACCTCGGGTCTGTGTCTGTGCACGGCTCATGTGGAGGATGTTCAGATGATTTGTTTATAAGTTTTGCGGAGGTCCCGCTGCGTCTCGCCTCAACAGTCCACTTAACTGATGGCACAGATTTTCAGTCTTGTGGGGTCCAGCGGCAGAGATATCGCTGTAGAGCCGGGTAGCTTTACCATGTAAACAGTTCTCATCGGAGAGAAGAAACACAGAAGACCTGAATTTGAGAATGAACACAGCAACTTAAAATGTTCTACATTTAGAGATCAGTAGAGATCCCACATGTTTACGTTTGGAGTATATGATTATCTTTTCTTTTGCATGTGTTGAGATGAAATGACTGAACATAGCCAACAGATCGCAGGCTGTGTGAGAGCTAAAGCATCAATGCTTCACTGAAATAATGTGTGTGTTGAGTGAATTGATTTTCCATCGCAAAGTAAGTGTGAATAATTCACCTCAGTTTCTAACTCCAGCTTGAGACACGAGACGTTGAGTCTTTGTAAACATTAGAAAGTGGCTGCAGTCATGTCACAGCTTGTGAGTCACTTGTTTATTAGTTTCTGCACTGAGAATATAAGTCAGTGAGGTGCTGACCGTTGATGAACCACAGGCGTGTTCAGTCAGAGCTCCTCTCCATTATCCATTACAGAAAAATACCCAGAGGTACAAAGAATGAGAAGAAAGACATAAATCTGAAAGGAGAGCGCTAAAGGCGAGAGAGAAAACGTGAGAGAAAGAAATAAAGGGAACAATGATGTTCTTGTTCACTTTAAATTGATCCAGCATGATTTGTACAAACCAGACATTTCTATGAACTGTTTGCTCAAATAACTAAAGACTTTAAAGGTCCCATATTGTAAAAAGTTACATTTTCATATCTTTTATATTATAAAGCAGGTTTAAGTGCTTTATAAATACTGTGAAAGTATTGAAATGCTCAATATACAGAGAAATACACAGCAGCCCGGATTCAGAAATTGTGCGTTTGAAACAAGCCGTTGGGATTTTTGTCCATTTGTGATGTCACAAATAAATATATATATATATATATACTGTGTATATATATATATATATATATATTTAGACCATTACACGGTTTTAAACGTAAACATTCTAAATGTGTCCCAGTTTATTTCCTGTTGTAGTGTATGTTAATGATATCAGCTGACAGGAAGTAAACATGGACCCAAACTGTTGCCTAGCAATGCAATTCTACAGTACAGTGCGTGTCTGAATATGAGACACTTTCTTGTCTGCCTAATGGAGAAGGGCTGTTATTTCACTACCTGCATCGCCTTCTTTTGTAGTCTTCTCTGGTCGTTTGCTACTGTAAAATGCAAACTTGCAATTTTCCATGAAGCTCTCTGTGAATAGAGGGAGATGTAGAGCAACAAACAAAACACCATTCTGAGTAGATTTCTTTTTGTTTTCACAACCTGAGATTCACTTTGGTCCAATTTGAGGTAGAAAGAGTGATAGAAAAAAAACAAACCCTTAACTCTACTCTCGCCGGCTGTAGCTGAAATAGCAAATCTATGGCTCAGAGGCATTACAACCCCGGCTTAGTGCGTACAGCATGAGGCCCTGGCATGGACTCTCCTCACAGCAGATTAGCTGTATCAAACAGCTCCTCGGAGATGGGGCTCTGCCAGTTTTTCAGGTTGGCTGACCTTCAACGCTGCTCAAGTCCAAGACTCTACTCCCTGCATAAATCAATTATTAATCATGAAGGTCTTTTAAAATATCACCCAGTCTCGTCTTTTCTGCAGCGCTTCACTAAGACTAACACGTCTGTGATGGTTTACCTGAATGAGCAGGAGGTGATCTGTTATTTTATAGCAAGCGGGACGGTTTTTAAATAGTTTAGAGAATATTATAGATCCAAGACGAAAGGTGGGACTCAGTCTCCTACTTCAGCACCACGAACAGCTCCATGGATCTATCAATACACAGCACACTAATGATATCTCTGAGCCGTGGTCGGGGCCATAGATTCTAATTTACTGATATTTCAGAGTCGTGGTCGGGGCCATAGAATCTAACTTACTGATATTTCAGAGTCGTGGTCGGGGCCATAGAATCTAACTTACTGATATTTCAGAGTCGTGGTTGGGGCCATAGATTCTAATTTACTGATGTTTCAGAGTCATGGTCGGGGCCATAGATTATAATTTACTGATATTTCAGAGTCATGGTTGGGGCCATAGATTCTAACTTACTGATATTTCAGAGTTATGGTCGGGGCTATAGATTCTAACTTACTGATATTTCAGAGTCGTGGTCGGGGCTATAGATTCTAACTTACTGATATTTCAGAGTCGTGGTCGGGGCTATAGATTCTAACTTACTGATATTTCAGAGTCATGGTCGGGACCATAGAATAATTTTCTGATATTTCAGAGTCATGGTCGGGGCCACAGATTCTAACTTACTGATATTTCAGAGCCGTGGTCGGGGCTATAGATTATAACTTACTGATATTTGAGAGCCATGGTCGGGGCCATAGATTCTAACTTACTGATATTTCAGAGCCATGGTCGGGGCCATAGATTCTAACTTACTGATATTTCAGAGTCATGGTCGGGGCCATAGATTCTAACTTACTGATATTTCAGAGCCGTGGTCGGGGCTATAGATTATAACTTACTGATATTTCAGAGTCATGGTCGGGGCCATAGATTCTAACTTACTGATATTTCAGAGCCGTGGTCGGGGCTATAGATTATAACTTACTGATATTTGAGAGCCATGGTCGGGGCCATAGATTCTAACTTACTGATATTTCAGAGCCATGGTCGGGGCCATAGATTCTAACTTACTGATACTTCAGAGCCGTGGTCGGCGTCGTCCAGTGAGCTCCAGGCACTGTGGATTTTTGATGCGTTTCATGACTTTCCCTCAGAAGAAGAGAGCCGAACCAGAGGTATTCTCACACTTTGATTTTGAAAAGTTGCCAATGGAAGTCTGTTGAGAATGTTTTAAGAGCAGTAGCCAAAGGCAGGAACACACATTTAGTTTAGTGTTACATGTGTTAATATTTAGTGATAACCACCTCACACTTCATTGAAGTATGTGTTAATATGACTCAGTCATTTTCTAGATGATATTTTACATTGAGATACAGTTTTCTCTCCACATCTCCTCCAGCAGGCTCGACACACACTGAGGGGATTTAAACCAAACTAATTGTATTTGCACACGTCTTGTAAACTCTTCTACATTTCTTAAAATCGTACTCAAACTTTCCGACAAGTAGGTTGTTTATCAGTTTCTTCAAATCAAACCATATGTACAAAAGATCTGCTGTATTTATGGATAAGGCCTAGTTAAAAGGTACAGTGTGTAGGATTTGGCGGCATCTAGTGGTGTGGTTGCAGATTGCAAACAACTTAGTACCCCTCTGCTCACTCCTCCCTTTCCAAGACTGCAGTAACGTGAGCCGCCGAGTGCAAAACTGTGGTAACACTGTTCACCTCGCTCAGAGGCCATCCTTACCAAAATAACAACAGAAGTCAGACGGTATAGCTGGTGGTACCGCGGTTTAACACTCTGCGGCTAATAGATCCCCCGAAATGTTCCTCACTATTCCTTTAGGTCTAGACAACATAAAACTATTTGGTTAGGGTTAAAGAACCTCGGTCACCGTGGTCATGATTAACAAAAATAACACTTGCTAGCAGGAGACTGGAAACAACGATCTGTGGTGTTAAAGTCACACACGTTGTACACACAACCATCATCCTCTCTTTTGTGGCTGCACTTCTTCTGAGTTCAGACATTATTTGCATGGACTGCAAGAGGTCTCTGGTCATGAAAATGTAAACATAGGTTGATTTAATCATCTGAACAAACAGTGGATATTGTCGTTGTTGTTGTATACGATGCTGACAGCCTTCAGACCGGACGAGTAAAGAGCTCCATCACCGAACAACAAAGTCTAATTCTCTATGAAGTTGTTTGCAGCACATACTTTGATGAAAGCCTCTTTCTCATTTTACATGTACATCTTTTATAATCTAAGACTTTGACTGTTTTATAAGATCTCAGTAGACTCCAGATCCATCTCAGACTGCAGGAATAATACCTTCTCTCCTCGTCTCTATGGCAACAGCAGTAATAATACAGTACAGGCACATGAAATGGAATAAAGAAACACATCAGCAATGCCCAGTCCTATTGGTTGACTTTATTTTTTTTTCCCACCTCCCTGCAGTGACAAAAGGAGAAGAGCAGTAATTTTTGATGAGTCAAACACACTAGATGGATTAGATGAGGCTCAGGATGAAATCAAAAAGAAAAGGGTAGCAAATGCTCTGCAGCGGTGAGCACGATGTGTCCTCGTTTTAAACATTAAAAACATATTTAAAAAATGCATCTTTATGTTTACGTGTTTTCTAACTTTTCTGTCGTACTTTAAGCACAAAAACAAGCTGTACTTCTGAAGGTGGTGCTCTGTATTCATGTGAAAAGCTTGCAGGAGGAGAGACTGATTGGCTGCAGTCTCTTAAATCCTTCCAGCTGCAGATCATCGACCGGCTTCAACACACTTCAACAAGTTCATGATGCAACAGTGTGAAGCAGATTGCAAGAGCAGATCCTACATTTTCCTCAGCTGACTCTATCAATGCACCAGCGTATTTCATGTTCATGTGTGTGTTCAGCGTAACTATACATGAAGGTCCTTAGTTTGATTTCAGCTTACATTATTTACAGTGAATATCACTGCAAGGATTTAAAACTTTATTTTTTTTAACACTCTCTTGCAACTTTTTTTTTTACCCTTATAAAATGTTGATAATAATGATATTATTTCTCTATGGATGGCTGAAGGACAGAGTAGCTTCAGTTAAGATTTAGCTGTGTTTAAATCTTTAAACATAAACTTAAAACCTACCTATTCAGCCAGGCCTTTGATTAAGAATGGATATTATTTTATTATTTCTTTCACTTATTGTATTATATTTAAGTTGTGAAATGTTATTCTATTTTATTATTTTATTAATCACTTATTTTAATGTATTTAATTTGCATTATTTTATTCTATTTCAATGTTATTTTGTTAATCACTTATTTATTGTATTTAATTTTCATTATTTTGTTCAATTTTATTGTTATTTTGTTAATCACTTATTTTATTGTATTTATTTGCATTATTTTATTCTGTTTTATTGTTATTTTGTTAATCACTTATTTTAATATATTTAATTTGCACTATTTTATTTTTATTTTATTAATCACTTATTTTATTGTATATAAGTTGAAGAATGTTATTCTATTTTATTGTTATTTTATTAATCACTTATTTTAATGTATTTAATTTGCATTATTTTATTCTATTTTATTGTTATTTTATTAATCTAATTTTTAATTACACACTGTTTTACTACTATTACTGTTAATATAGCTTTTTTTATTCTATTTTATTCTATTTTTATCATTTTATTGTCTCACATGCATTTGGTATCAAATGATCAAATAGTTAAATTGCTGAATTGTTTTATCTTTTCTGTTATTTTCACGGTCCACACACGTCCTGTCTTATTTTCGGCTTGTCGTGGATCTGTGAAGCACTTTGAACTGCACTAACCTGTATGAAAGGTGCTATACAAAGAAAGATTTGATTGATTGATTTTAAAACATTAAAGTGCTCTTTGGAAATTATATCAAATCAAGATGAGAGGACTTTCCTTACTGAAATGAAAATGTCTTTTATGGTAACGTAAATCCAGTATACTGCATCAAACATCAAACATGTAAATGTCAAACATCTTTTTCTCCGTCTCCCCAGGCTGTGTGGTGACGGTGACAGGGCGGCTCACGTTCGTCAGTAACAAGTCTATGGAGATCGAAGTGTTGGTGGATGTTTCCTCGCTGATGGAGGTGGAGAAAATTCGCGCCGTCTCGGCCTTTTTCACCTTCATCTCCCTGGACAAGGACAACAAGCCTCTGCCTGTTCCCCCTCTTAAGGTTGGTACCGTCCGGTCTCTGCTGTCCAAAGTCTGTCATTCATTTGATCCAGCACATCATGTTATTTCCACACATAGGGATACATTTACACAGGTCTGACACAGATTCATTTAAAACTTTGGTTTCTTGGTCCCTCAGTTTTGTGATCAAATCAGGCCGTGGATTTCATTCTGCTGATGCCTTTAAAGTTTGTGGGCACTGATAAAGATTAGAAACTTGTCCTTGGACAACTTATATGATGAAATAAAAATGTATTTTATAGAGCTAGAAAATATTTTCACAGGCTATCAAAAATAAGTTAATTAATAAATAAATAAATAAATAAAAAAATAAATACATAAATAAAAAAAATAAAAAATAAATAATCCATTACTTCCACCCCTGACTAAATATTATTCTCCAGTTAATTTGCAGTGAAATTTTATGCAAATACAAGTGGCCGATTCCTCATTACACCCCAATTTATTGTCCACAGATTCTGTTATCTCTTCACTTCTTATTCAGTAATTCAATCTTCTCATTCTTTGCTTTTTGCCCTGATGGTCACAAGCTCACAGCATCAGAGACTCTGTCCTTCATTTGGCGATTTTTGCACATCAGTGTCTTTTCAGTGCATTAAAGTCTTTGCTGTGTCTGCACATTAGCCGTGAGCACCGAGGGCTGAATGCTAATATCTCTGCAACATCCCTGGACTCTACAGTGTGTCTGGCTGACTCAGCACTTATTGTCAGGATGTAGAGTGTTACATGTTTACCTGCAGACAGGAGGAGACGCCTGCTGTTTGTTCTGGCTCGATCCAAAACCCTGTTTATATGCAAACAATGTACGCGCAGGCCATCTGTGTTAACTCAGCACATTTACATCCCGGGGCCATTAGCACACCCTGATTGTCTCTGTGATGATCCCTTTAAAACGCATCCAACTATTCTGTGAGATGATCAGTGAGCGGGATTTAGACAACAGAGGAGCCATTAAAATCACATTCAGCGCTAAATAAAGCATTTAGTTGATTGCAGTTTCTTTTTTTAACATTTAATTCATTATCATTAGGCTTAATGATAAAGATTATTGTTTGGCTGAATGTTTGTTGTTGCACAAACATGGTATGAGTTCCTTGATACATTTGGTATCGACTTTCTGACTTTTTTGTAGAGCTGTCAAAGTAAACGCAATAATAATGCAAATTCATTTTAACGCCACTGATTTCTTTAACGCATTAACGCAATTTTTTAGGTTGTAGCTGCTCAGTTTTAAAGATAGAGTGAAGATACCAGCATCATATGAAACTAAACAACCTGATGAATCCATCGGTACCAACCATGTCATACTAGCTTGTCGTGAAGGAGGTTAAAAAACGCTACAAACTTACGCTAAATTTTGGGAAGGAAAAACTGTCGTGGCCATTTTCAAAGGGGTCCCTTGACCTCTGACCTCCAGATATGTGAATGAAAATGGGTTCTATGGGTACCCACGAGTCTCCCCTTTACAGACATGCCCACTTTCTGATAATCACATGCAGTTTGGGGCAAGTCATAGTCAAGTCAGCACACTGACACACTGACAGCTGTTGTTGTCTGTTGGGCTGCAGTTTGCCATGTTATGATTTGAGCATATTGTTTTATGCTAAATGCAGTACCTGTGAGGGTTTCTGGACAATTGTGTGATTTCCAATAATAAATATATACATATTTTTGCATAAAGCAGCATATTTGCCCACTCCCATGTTGATAAGAGTATTAAATACTTTACAAATCTCTCTTTGAGGTACATTTTGAACAGAATAGATGTGCGATTAATTTGCGATAAATCGTGATTAAATATTTTAATCAATTCACAGCACTACTTTTTGGTGAAGCACAGTCCCTAAACACCATATTTGACTGTTATCAGTCCACTAAATAGGCCTTATCACTCGCTATAAGCACCAGAGATGTGGGTGATTAGGGGCCTACTACGCCTACTACATTGTAAAAGTGAAAGCGAAACCTTAAAGTAACACATCGTAAAACTGAATGAAACGTTATGTTTTTAACACAAACAAAATGGCTTCTTTGGGTTTAGGCAACAAAAGCACTTAGTAAAGTTTAGGTAAAAACATTGTGTTTTGGCAGCGACCGCCGCCCCATATGGAGTTTCACGCTGTCTTTACTACAGCGCCTGATTTCCGCTTCTGCTCCCGTCATAAGTACTACGGTCGCTAGAGGTCGCTTTCGTCTTCTTTTACACCTTCTTTCGGTGATCGACCATGTGAATAGATGATAAAACCTACTACTTGGTGTAGCAGGGTCCTACTGACCCACATCTATGGGGCTTATAACCACTGATAACGCCCATTCAATGGCCTGATAACAGTCGAATCGGCTGCCCTAACAATGGCATGGGCTGAGTGGGCAGTTCCAGTGAAATCTGACAGACCAACAGCAGGTCATTATTCTCTCGAGTGCACACTTGTACAAAATTCAGAGAGTTTTCACCCGGGCTAATCATTAAACTTTAAGTACATGCAGAGTACTGAGTGAGCCGGGAAAATGCATCCAAAGTGACGACCAAGCAGAGGTAAGAAATAGCCGAGGTCAAGCACAAAGCTGTTTTCTGGGTTAACCTGCATCTGTTCTCTTACTTTAACCAAAATAATCCACCAAAGCATGTAGAAAATATATAATATAGGAAGTATACTACATATTGTTGTCTAAGATCTTAAAAGAAAAGTGTTGCATGTCCTGCCGTGTTTCAAGTAACACAAGCGTGTAATAAGGAATTTGCAGGAAGAAAGCCGAGCTTGGCGGTGTGGATGAGAGTGAAGCGTGGAAAAGGTTTGGTATCGGTGTGTCGTCATGCCGCCAAGTGCTGCATTGACCCGTCTTACCATAAACATTCACACACACTTAAAGGTGCAGCATCAGCCTTTAACATCATGACACGTCTATCTGAAAACAGACGTCTCGGCCGGTTGGCGTTTTCAAAAGTGCCCGTCAGTCTCCCCATTTCCATTTCACATAAACCCGGTTTTGCTCCGTTGTCTGCCTCCCTCCGTGCATTCATTACCTGGTTTTCCATCTCGCACAAGCTTTTTGTTTTAATGGCAGCGAAGATTAGAGTCATTGAGATTTCTTCTGTTCACCTCAATTTTATGAAAAGAAAAAAAAAAAATCTCCTGATGATTTCAATAATTCATCCTCAACACTATAAAAGGCAATCTAAATGGAGGCCGGGCTGCCAGCGCTCTGATGTAACATGTCAGATAAACACAGCAGGAATAGAGAAATGTGTGTGCATGAAAATGTTGGATAGAGATACAATATGTGTGTAACACAAAGACCAATAAGGCTCTATAATGCATGTAGTGACAGAGTGGGCTTTGCGTGTGGAGGTGCACGTGCATGAACAGATCACTGAGCACAAATGCGTGTTTATTTATATGAGCGTGAGAAGGAGGACGAGGCTCAATCAGGGCTGTTTCTGGATTCATCACTATTTACTGAGGGCTTTAATATGAGATATGAGATACACTCAAAACAAGGGAGTGTCCATCCAAACTCTTATCTAGTGATGGAGGTATACCTGTTCATAGATGTCAGTCCCTTGAGTGTATAAAAGACAAGCGTCACATGCAGGAAATAAGGTTTACTAACACGTCAACCCAATTAACACCTGGAGATGGGACTGTGAGGGATGGAAGTGCAACATTGACATTAATTAGCCCAGTAAGCCAGATAATGCAAATGCAGCTGAACAATTAATATTACCCCAGGTAAACTACCATCTATTATTATAAATAGTCCTATCAAATAGTATTTATACATGTGCTTGAAAGATGTTTGCCTCCAGCACCCATCAGAGTAAATACTCCTGCACATAATCCCCCTGTAAAAACTAAATATTACAGTTTTACACTTCAGTTTTTGTATTGATTAAACAAACGAGATATAATGTGTTAATTAGTGAGATTTAGAGCCAGGCTGGCTGTTTCCATTTAGGGTGACCCCATGGGTATGAGTGATATTCAGAACAGGGAGTTTAGGGCGGGGCCTCCTGTACGTTACATCCAGTGTCAACGAACAGTAGTAATAATAATAGCAGTGTTCTTTCCTGCTTTGTTTGGATCTCGTAAGGCGGCAGTGATCCACAGGTATTTCCCTCCCTGTACGATGGAGGGTTTAACATCTTAAACCCACCTTCCTGCCGGCGGGTTAGGGTTAAGGGTTAAATGATGATCAACAATGTTTTGAATGTGGTAAAAGGTTTTATAGTCATCAAAATGCTTCAGTATGTTTTCCAGTGTCACAGAAAGCAATCGGCACATACAGTACTGCATTTTGATGACTATAAAACCTTTTACCATCATTTTGATTCATTAACGTTGCCGCCTTGCGTCGCCGCCATGCATCGCCGCCATGCATCGCCGCCATGCATCGCCGCCATGCATCGCCGCCATGCATCGCCGCAATGCATCGCCGCAATGCATCGCCGCAATGCATCGCCGCAATGCATCGCCGCAATGCATAGTTGTTTATCAATTTGTGGCACTACTGTACACGGCTAAAAACATCCTATAGAATTCCAGTAGGTTACGGACATAACAGCGCCCTTTCTGTAGATAACAGCAAAATAATGTTTCACAGCGATCAGTATTTGATATTTTATTTGTCTCTAATTCTAATTCTTCAAATTTTCTGGACAAACGGGATAACTGCTCGTAATTTGTGACCGTCCAGAATTTTTTCGGGACGTCTGGTCACCCTGTTTCCTTTCACTAAGCTAAGCTAAGCTAACCGTGGCTGCTGGCTGTAGCTTCATATCTTCTCATCTGTCTCTTGGAAATAATTTAAAATAAGCTTATTTCCCAAAGTGATGAACTATTCCTTTAAAGATCGTACTAAATTATCTTTGATTTTCTAAAAATAAATCTCTTGGCGCCCTCCGTGCTGCCTGATCTTCCTCTTATAATATATCATCTTCATCTGGTTGTACTAAAACTCCTCATTATAAAACAAACAAACCTCCATGTTGTTCTGCTATTTGTGCTTATTCTTGACCCAGGTATGATTCTCAACATGTGGCTCAGTGCACTGTGACTTTGAAACCTTAATATCGATCACCTGTATGTCTCCTATTTGTACTTAAAGACATTATTTTCATAATATCTCAGAGGATCAGGGTGAGTCTCCTCCTCCCCGTCTTTAACGTAGAATATCTGAAACAGAAAAACACCTCCATGTCAAACCTCCGCAAATGAAATTTTCTTGACATGGCGGCAGATTTTGCTCCAGTTGTGTTCTATAAATAGCCCGATGGAGAGGACGGCTTCTGCTATTTTTGACTGCAGGTGCTTCCCCCCCCCATCATTCTCTCCTCCTCGCTTTCTCTTCAGTGAGCCCCGCTGTGTTTACTATTTTTAGATTTTCCCCTTTTAGCTCAGCAGGGGAGGGTTGTAGATGGGCTGTCACCGACGTGGCACACTATGCTGAAGTGGGGAAAGAGGACGGCATGAACAGAAGGGAGGCTATCGGTGGGGGGGTGGGGGGGGATACCTCTCCTCTCCTCTCCTCTCTGCAGTAGTACCCTTGAAAAGTGCTGAAATAATACACGTGCACACTGGGCCAGCATAGATAGTAGGGCTGGTCGAAATCTCCTTTCCTGATAGAGGTCATATATATCACGATATAGCATGATTTATGGTAATTCAATAATTAAATAGTCTATATGAGGGAGTCCTTACCCCAAGTGAAGGAGTTCAAGTTCCTCGGGGTTTTGTTCACGAGTGAGGGGACGATGGAACGTGAGATTGGCTGGAGAATCGGAGTAGCGGTGGGGGCGGTATTGCATTCGCTTTACCGCACCATTGTGACGAAAAGAGAGCTGAGCCGGAAGGCAAAGCTCTGGATTTACCGGTCAGTCTCCGTTCCTACTCTCACCTATAGTCATGAGGGCTGGGTCATGACCCAAAGAACCAGATTGCGGGTACAAGCGGCCGAAATGGGTTTCCTCAGGAGGGTGGCTGGCGTCTCCCTAAGAGATAGGGTGAGAAGCTCAGGATCCGTGAGGGACTCGGAGTAGAGCCGCTGCTCCTTTGCGTTGAAAGGAGCCAGTTGAAGTGGTTCGGGCATCTGGTAGGATGCCCCCCTGGGCGCCTCCCTTGGAGGTGTTCCAGGCCACGACCAGCTGGGAGGAGGCCACGGGGAAGACCCAGGACTAGGTGGAGAGATTATATCTCCACACTGGCCTGGGAACGCCTCGGGATCCCCCAGTCAGAGCTGGTTAATGTGGTCTGGGAATGGGGAAGTTTGACCAACGCATGTCTTCGCTGTATTTCTGCTGATCTTAACGGGGTAACAGTCGCCTCAAGGTTAGAAAACTGGCTTGTTACCAGAAGGTCAGCACTTTGGATCCTCAGCCAGTGGCCAGCGCAGACTGGATACCAGCTGGTGGTGGACGGATGTGGTTGTACTGGTGTTACTGAATGAATGAAAATGTTGTTGTTTACATTCAGCATTCCTTCTGCAGAGGCATAACGGTTAATATATATATATATATATATATACAGTTATGAACATACAGAAGGGTTTGTTCCTTCTTACATCTTGCTTTCTCTTTATTCCCCTCCCTTATTGTTCAATGTTTCATCACATCTTTCCTTCCTGCTCCTTCTCTTCCTCCATCTCTCTCTCCTTCTGCCTCTATTCCTCTTTCCTCACTTTCCTTCCATCCCTCCTTTACCCTCTTTTCTTTTCCTTCCTTCTCCTCCATCTCTTTCTCTCCCTCCCTCCCTCCTCGCTGGCAGAGACTCAGATGGCCTCCCGTGACACACAAAAACAAGCCCGGTTGTCATGGCAACCTCCTGTAGTCCACATTGAAGTGATGCACGTTTATTTTTAGATGCCTCCCATTCAAGACAATCAGCAACGGGTTAACGGGTACACTTGTGCCAGAGAGTTGCAGATATTTCTGACTCGGTGGTAATCCAGTGCTCGAAATCACGGAACACATCGACGACGTTTGTTCTCGTTGCGCCTCGGTCCACGAAGCTGCAAAGGGATGGTTAATTATGAATATAAGGCGTTTTTTTATTATACCTTATTCATGAATATTACATAGAAGCCTATAATGTTCTATATGCAGAGTCAAGACTAAATTACAGCCATGCAGGTCAATTCTTGTGAAAAAAACACAACATGACATAATCCATTTGTGTGTGTCAATAATACAGTAGAGGAATCAATAGAGCAAACACCTTTCACCCAGTCAGACACAACAGGAAGGGTGTTGTTGTTATATGTCCGTTTTTAACCTTTGTCCTACCGACTGGGGTCCCCGCAGACCCCAGAGCTTTTCTCTTTCTCATATCTCACAGGTGCTTTAGTCTATCATTCCAATGTTTCATGACCTTGTCAATCAATTTGTTCCTAATGACAACGTATAATTGTTTTCTGTTTCTGTTTTAATCAGTGCTTTTTAAAAAGACATGAACAGAGATCCGTTCAGCATTCAGGAAAAGCCGGCGTACAGAGTATTTGAAAGGATTTTGTTTAACGTCTACAACTAAAACACCTTTCAGCTTTGTCTAAAATGTCATCCGTTGTGTACGAGCGTGTCTCTGTATAGGTCAGTCTCCAGACTCACGCCGGCCCAGATGGCTGTTATTTCTGCTGAGCCGGTTGCTTACAGCTTAGTGCTACTTTTGAGACCCTGGCATTTGGCGGCGCCTCTGATGGCCCGTGTCCACTCTAATAACAGCTCGTGCCAACACAAAGGAACCCCTCTGGCATTTTTGTTGGCATTGTCCGAGCTGTCTCGTTAACCAGCCTCGTCCCCGTTCCAAGTTTATACGCAATTTGTCACACTCTGTCCAACTGTCCACCTAATGGACGACCGGCTCGCCAGGTGAAACAGCTGTTTTTTCTTGGCCGTTTGACCCGATCAGCCGAGGCTCTGAGGTCTGACTTTGTCTTGGTTGCCAATGGATGACATTCAAATGGGTCATTTCATGTGTTCCAGTGCAGATGACCACCACTGGTTTATTTCTTTTTTTTGTATTGTCACAAATGTGTTTTTTAGGGATGTTGGATCACTTTGGTCCAGATGAAAATATCTCAACAACTATTGGATGGATTGACATGTAATTTGGAACAGACATCCATGGTTCCCATATGATGCATCCTGATTACTTCAATGGTCCTCTGACCTTTCCACATTTGGAGTTTTGAGTGAAATGTCTCAACAACTATTGAATGGATAGGTTAGTTCAGACATTCATAACTTTGGTGAGCCCTTAGTTTTTCATCCAGTGCCACCATCAGTTCAAAATTTTAATTTGACCAATACTTTGGTTCATGACTAAATACTAACTAATGGTATGTGTCCACAGGATCCTTCCCATGCTTCCCATTCATTGTCTATGGAAGCAGCCGTGCGATGCATTCTGGTGGCGTTGTGTTTCGAGAGAGGGACCGTCACATATGCCGCCCCTCATTCGCATAAATTTGAGGTCTGAGCTATTTCATGTAAATCAGGGGCGTCCGGAGCGACTCGCCGCCTCTGGAAACTCCCGAAAAAAGGTTTAAACTAACCGCTGTCGACCTAAAATGAAGACAGATTCAGCAACTGCGTGGATTATTTCTCATCTAAAATGTTTTCAGAAACACATTTCGGTGAACTATTTTCATAATATATAAGAAAAAAGTTTCCAAACGAGCCGCCATGTTGGTTCCGGTTTGAAAGCTGCGTTCGTCCAATCAGGTGCCTTGTGGCAGCTCATCAAGCGTCCAATGCTGGGAAGCAAGGCGATCCCTTGCGTCCAAAAACACCCCTGTGGACACGAACCATAATACATTCCCATCCAGCACTGCTGTACTTTGTATTTAGCGCTGATTAGTAAACATTTGCATGCTAACATGCTAAACTATAATACATCTATTATAACTGAGAGCAAATTAGCATGCTGATGTTAGCATTTAGCTCAAAGCACCATTGTGCCTCTGTACTAACATGGCTGTAGACTCTAGTGTTGTTCATAGAGGAGCCATTATGTTTTACACAACGTGGGCCATCAGTCTTGACATGTAGGAACTGCTACACATACAGTCACGTTGATTACAAAGAAATATTGCACAAGTAATTGCACATGAATGTTCTTGTGGTCTGAAATGTAAAAAGGGATGCGACTGGAGACACGCAGGGCCGATAAGTTCTGCATCAGAGAGCCATCAGTTCGGAGGTGATGATCCTGCATAATCACAGTTATTAGACTGGAGCCAGTGTGGGAATGCCAATTACGTGGGGACACCAACAGGACGTTTTGAGCCCAGCATTGAATTGTCACATTGAATTATGCAAATGTGAGCCGCATGAGCATAAACATATGCATGCAGACGTGCAGCCTAGCAGGGATGCACACAAAGTATAAGCGGGACAAATAATGTGCATACACAGAAATATAATGTGGACAAAAAAGTAGAAACGCCAGTATTAAGGCTTTTAGATGTGATAGCTCTGATGTTATAGTTCACTTAGGACACCATCTTCTACTATTACTGTAAGAGAGAAAAAGACATTTTAAAACCGGTTTCTTGGAATGAAAACAATAACTGGAACATTTGGGTCTTTCCATAGTTTTGTTTGGCCCAGTGAGATAAGACTAATATCATTTTAAAGGGATAGTTCAGGTGTTTTTAAAGTGGGGTTGTATGAGGTACTTATCCATAGTCAGTGTATTACTACAGTAGATGGCGGTCGGCACGCCTCCAGTTTGGAGAAGCAGACAGGAGTAATCTGCAAGCAAAATCTATTTTAGCCACCTAAAAGAAAGACTCATCTTAAAAAATCAGTATCAGTTTAAGTGTACACTATATTTAGAATATTTTAACCACTTTACCTCGCCGTCAGAGAGCCCTTTCTGACAGGGAACTGAAGCTGTTGTATCTCTTCAAAGCCACCAGACTCCATTGTAGGACACTGGGTTGTTGGTCTACTGCTGCCGTGATCGGTTAGTTAGTTTGTGTTATTGTGTGACTTTGGTGAATCCGAACTAACCAGAATCGCACAATAACACAAACTAACTAACCAATCAAGGCAGCGATAGACCATACTTGCCAACCCTCGATTTTCCCGATTGCCCTCTCCCGGTTTCCTCTCGGGGTCACACTTCTCCTGTTTTTCTCCAGATTTTCACACCTTTCTTTTCCTTTTCGTTATCTCAACCTGTTTCTGGTGCCGTACAGCGTGTATAAGCCCTGCTGTGTCCACCCGGACGGCAGTAGAGCTACACCAAATGTCGTTTCCTGGCAGAAGAGAGCCGCTCGCAACCACGTCATTATGGGCTTTGCTTGATAGAGCGAAAAGCCGTCGTGTCATTGTCGCAAGCCGTTAGAAATAACAGGTTTCAGAGTGCAGTGGTGGCGTTGTCGCGTTGTGTCTGAAAGGACCTTCAGTGAGAGAGAAATGGAGAGAACCAAGAGATGGAAATACTCCAGTAAGCAGGAGCAAAAAATGAATGAATGAATAAAAACTGATGAATATTCGTTTATGCCAGAGGGGCGAATTATTTAGTTTTCTTTCCTGAGAATTAAAAGTCAAATTAAAAGACGGCTTATTTCACATAAAAACTCATTCATTAGGAGTGAAAATGCATTTTGAGACAATCACAAGAAACCAAGTAGTAGTGTGGGGAGAAATCGCACATCAATAAAGTTTAAATTCTAACATAACAGACTAATAAAAGTCCAGCGTGTCGACAGTCAGTCTCACATTTTCTCCTGCCAGAATCAACTATTTCTTTTGCTTTGGACAAGAAACTTTAGAGGACCATAACTCGTATCGTTATTAACCGTCATTCTTCATTAGCAGTAGTCAGGTGTGTACAGTTCCTTTTAATTGGCATGCTCATTAAACCATCTCAAGCTGTAGCTGACTATGGTTTTACAAGTGTAATTAGATAATGGTTAAATCCTTCAGGGGCCTGAGAGAGAGAGGGAGGGAGAAAGAGAGGGAGAGAAAGAGAGGGATATGAGGGATAGAAGGAGAGAGATGGTGAGAATAAACGGTACAAACAGCCTGAAAACAATAAACCATACACCTCCTAATGGCTGCATTTTACTACCTGGTGCACTTGTACTGAGACAGAGTGTGTTTCTGTTTGTATATATATTTGGGTTGCATTTCTTACAGAGGTAAATGTTAAAACGTTCACTCTTTACCAGCCTATAGCTCCTCTAACAGCTGTCCATATATTACATTTTGTTTATCTTTGCAGACAGATGCAACTGACCAATAACATTTTAACATGATTACTTTTCACTGGTTCTGCTGGTCGCACAGAGTCTCACCGTCTCACCATTTGAGTTTTGTTTGTCTGTGTTTGCATGGCTGCAGTCTCTCTGCAGAGCTATTTTTGGGCTTGTAATGAAATCATTTTAAACCAGTGTGTTGTGTTAAATGATGGATGTCTTCGGTACGCGCGGTAGCTGTGCTAAAGGAGATGATTTATACACCTCTGTTTGGTGTCAGGGTCCCAAATCACCTTGTCGGGGCTTATTTCAGTAATATTGTAATGACCGGCTCCCTGTGCATTTTTCAGTTGGAGATGTAAACTAATAGCCTCAATATTCCTGTCTAATTAGAGACACACAGAGTCAGACAACTCAGAAAGATATTATAATAATAGAGAGGCCTTGTTTGTGTCGCTGTCTGTCTTCCAACACAGTCGCAGGTAACCGTTGGTAACCACTTCAAAAGAAAACGCTCGCTGTCTGTGCAGTGATGACGTAAGAAAAGCATGATATTACTGTTTCACTGTGACTCGTTACAATATACAGACATCACTTAAAGGAACAGGTTAGGGCATCTATTAGCAGAAATATAATATAATATTAATAACTATGTTTTCATTAGTGTATAATCACCTGAAACTAAGAATCGTTGTGTTTTCGTTAGCTTAGAATGAGCCGTTTATATCTACATTGGGAGCGTGTCCTCTTCACGGAGTCCGCCATGTTGCTCAAACCAAACACTGGATCTAGAGAGTGACTTTCAGGTGTTTACGTTACCTGAAGGCCACCGTCGTTCTCTGACACGCTTGTGAAAATGTTGTAACGTGAATACAAAACCGTGGTACCGCCAGCCGCCGTCTGACTTCCGTCACTCCTAAAGTAGTGTTGTCATGGTAAGGATGGCCTCTGAGGGAAGTGAACGGCGTTAGCACGGTTTTGCACTCGGCGGCTCACGTTACCGCAGTCTTGAAGAGGGAGGAGTGAACGGAGGGATACTCAGTTGTAGCATGTTTTGTCTGTAAAAACTACTGCCCGCCAACAACTGATAGGGTGTGGAAGGCCTCTACAGGTATTACACTATTTGTTAATCGATTTCATATTCATGAATTAGTTGTGTGACTGTCAGTAACTTTCACACACTAGAACAACACTCCACAGTTCCTGATCGTGTTCATTTACAAATTTAGAACGAGGAAATTAAGTTTCTGAAAATGAGATTGGGGGAAAAAAATCGATTTAGCATAGAATTGTCATTTGCATGACAATATTATACCGATACACACATGTCAAGCATAGATCACTTATGATATAAACTATTAACCTCTTAACAGTCAGACCGCAGGACCGGACGCTATTTTGTCTTTCAGAGGTTGTAGCGGGCTCAGTCTTAAAGCAATGTCATGTTAGCTAAATAGCGCTGCAAAGTGACGCTAAAGTCTGGCAAAGAAAAACTAGCATGGCCATTTTCAAAAGGAGTCCCCTTGACCTCTGACCTCAAGATGTGTGAATGAAAACTCTGAGATGAACGGCGTGAAAACTGCATCTTATTATATAAAAGAGATGAGGACAAACTGCATAATTTACAGTTGAAAAAAGGTCATAAATCACAAAACATCTTATCTCAATATCAGCATATCGCAACATATTTAAAATTGCAATAAGATCGTATCGTGACTTAAGTATGGTGATAATATTGTATCGTGGGGCCTCTGGTGATTCTCATCCCTAATTTCTGTTTATGTAAATGTTTGAAAATAGTGGAACTGTGCTGAAACTTGGTCTTTCTCTCTCTCTTTTTTTTTTTTTTTTTAAGTCAATGACCTGGAATCATCCTTTACTTTCAGTCGAATGGCATATAGTGAGTGTTATATAACATACAACAAACACACCGTATACAGCGGTTTGCTCCTGAACCTGCTCTACAGAGAGAGAGATATTCCCACCGCTGCATCCTTATTTTAATATCCTCCATCACATTGGAGTCGTGACCTCTGGGCTCGTCCCCGGCGTGATGTTTCGTCGTATCTGTTACCACCCTGATTCTCTCCATAAAGTTAAGGCGCCATCTGCCAGCGAGTGCCGCTGAGTGGCGGGTGCTCTTGAATCTGCCAACCACCTGGTGTGTGCACAGCAAAGAGCCTCCATCCGTACATGTCATCGGCGCCACTATTCAAAGTGTTACATACAAAAACATGCGACGGCCTTTATGTGTACGTGCTCACATGCAACACACTCTTAGAACAGTGTGCAGACGAGGGAGTGGGAGAGCGGGCAGCGCCGTAAAAATAAGTGTTGACACTGTCACCGGTGGTGGTATTGTTGTTTAAGTCACGAGGTTGCCAGGCAAGTCTAATTAAACTGCGCAGGCTAGCGAGTGCTTCCTCCCACGAATCAGCAGCCAAACTGAGCTAAGTGAAGGAGAAAGAGAAGATTTGTTCTTCACAGGCTTGAAAGTGCTGCTCAGTTTAAAAACAGAAGTGAAAAGTGACTCATAGCAGCTGTAAATCCAGGAGGTCTTCCCAGAGTTCCTGGGTGTTATAGGGATGCTGTCATTATTAAAAGGTGTAATACCGATATATTTCTTTTATGGTGTGCTAAAACCGACTGAGAATATGCCTATAAGGCCACGTTATGGACGTAGATGATGGTGCTACAGTGCACTACAATGGAACAGCTGTAAACATTAGGATTCATTCAGCTGGGGGCTGTGATCGTCCACTAGTACTGCTTTGGACGGGGCCGGCAGCAAAACCTATTTTAGCCACCTAAAGGAAAGGCCCGCCTAAAAAAAATGTTTAGGCGGGCCTTTCGTTTTAGGTGGCCCCGTCCACAGCAGGACATTACTTTGGTTCCGTGCGGTAACTCCTGTCTGTTTCTCCAAACTGGAGGCGTGCCGACCGTCATCTACTGTAGGTAATACACTGACTATGCATAAGTACCTCATACAACCCCACTGCAAAACACCTGAACTATCCCTTTAAGAGAGATTTGACCTGTTAGTGGTATTAGATGAAAAAACATCAGCCCCCGAAAATCACAGGAGTGATCCTTTAGGTAACTTAACTGTAGCAGTCACATTGAATTTCATGCAATCTGGTGAGTAGTTGTGCTGATAATGTGACATCTCAGGGCCAAAGAACTGGACTCATGGACTGACTGACATCACCATCCTTAGGGGCTTTGCTGCCAGCGTTGCAGAAATATAAAATTAGCTGCAGACGACACACACTTACACGATGCTTTATATACTGCATTGTTTAACATGTTATTGTAATGAAAAGCAGGTTAAAGAATGTTGTAGGGGGAATAAATAAATATCTCGCAAATCACCTCATGTGGTTTCGTTCAACTTGACTTAGATGCACACTTCTTCATCCTCTAATGCGGAGCCTCTCGCCGAGTTTCAATCATTCTGTATTTCATTAAGAAAGATGAATGAATTACAGCAGCACTGACTGGTGAATTAGATCAGAGCTTCATGCCCACGGTTAATGTAATAACAGCGGGGGGGTGAAACATTCCAGTGCACAATACGTGTAAATGACGAATGTGTCTGAAAACAAAATGGTTTGTTGTGTTTTCTTCAGATTGACGGCGAGGAAGAGCAGAGACGTTTCGAGGAGGGCAATGCTCGCTACCTCCAGAATAAAGCGAAGAGACTCTCCGAGAAGGAGCGCCAGCAGTGACGCCGCCGCAACAACAACAACAACAACAACAGTATATCAACCCCAATACAACACATTACATCCAGTATGAAGGAAATAAAACCTGTTCTCTAACTGTAGCTTACTGTTACACCTCAACCTGTGATGACTTCATTTTCCTGTACTATGCTCCAAAGTGTCCACATATATGTATTTAAAAGTAAGAGTACATATTTATTTTGGTGATATTTTTATTGATGTATGAAGACGGTTCACGATCGCGGTCTGACTGTAGAAGTACTATTTTATTTTAAGAATATTTTTAAGTATGAAGACAAAGCGAAAGTCTGAGCGCCAAGGAAAATGATGAATAAGTGAGTGAATAATAATGAATAAAAGATCCAAGTGTGAGTCTGGGGCTCTCGCCTCGTGTCCTTGCTCGTTTGATGATGATGATGATGATGATGTCATTGTCTTGGGCATGCCTTGGCAGAGAGGGCACACGCTATCCATCTTTTCAGCACTGTGTCTTTCACAGAGAAATCAGGGGTGCTCGGGGGGCTTTGACTCAACTCGCATCTCTCCCACGCCTGCCCGCCCTTCCTCCTCCTCCTCCTCCTCCTCCTCCTCCTCCTCTGCCTGTCTGTCACACTCTGACTCCAGCGTTCCCTCTGCTTTAACGTGCTCTCTTTTCCCGTCTCCTGCTTACCGTCATTTCCTCATCCATCTCCATTCTCCTGCAATGTCACTTTCTTCCTCCTCTCATTCACTCTATTTGTCTCCTCCAGTCTTCTTACTGTCTCACTCTCTTTGTCTCCGCATGAGATGTTGAGGACTCATAGAAAAGAAATGTGTCTGCATGGGCATCTTTGTCTTTGGCCTGATGGGTGTGTGCACAAAGAAAGATCAGAAAGATGACATCGAGGTCAGCAGCAGCAAAAATCAATATCCATAAGGCCGTGATGCCGACACTGAAATTATTAACCTGCCATAAAATCTCCTGTTCAAATATTTAGCTGGCTTCTCATTTGGGTATTTAAAGCACTCTCAGACTTCAGGAGGTGGGTTTCCAATCCTGTGCAACAGATGGCAAGGACTAATTTGAGATCAAAACCAAAGTGAGATTGAAAGATTAAAGCCCAGCGAGTGAGCTCTGTGAAGAACAGAGAGCCACGCAGGTCTAAACCTCAGCAAAAAAGCCTTTCTGTTTGAGCCTTTGTTCCTCCTCGTACTGTTTTTCTTGCTCAGGCAGAGACTGATTTGTCATTGGATCTTGAAGGTTATTATTTTTTTCCCCTTCGGCCCCTCCAGCGCAGTATGTGTGCTTTTCATTTCCCCCATGAAAATAAAGTTAGGCTCAAGCTGCACTAGGGGGGGTGGATCTATTTTTAACCCCGGTGAAGTCGAGGCATCTTTGTGGGAGAAGGAGAGCACAGGGAGGGAAGGAAAACACAGTCCAGGGAGACGGGATCCATCTCTGATGGCAAAACAAGACTTATGGGAAATATGAGAGCTAATGCACAACATCAGGAAAACATCTCTAAATATATCTCATCATTCACAACAATGTTCATTACTGTCTTCGGCCATTAGCTGGTAGCAGCTGGCTTTTATACGTAATGAGACACAATATGGTAACCATGGTTACTCATGTGAAAGAACATGAAATGGAAGATATGACATAATACAGAAATAGATGTTTCTCCTGCAGGTAAATCTGCTTTAAATAATTAAAGTAAATAATGTTTATATTAAAGCAGCAGCGGGTAGAAGTGGAGCAAATATGTTAAAAAGAAATAAGGTATTTTTTATAAAACGGTCACTATATCCTGACAGTAGTGCATGAGACAGGTAATCTGAAAAAAATCATGTGCCTCTGTGTCTTCCGGTGTCCTCCCGTGTCCTCCCGTGTCCTCCGGTGCTCCTAATAGCATCTGCAGGATTTCACAGACCGGAGGAAAACAAGCAGTCAGAGCTGATCTGGAGTCTGCCATCTCTGAGCAGCTGTCAATCACTCACAGACTGCGATCAAACGGTCAAACTAGGCAGCGCTGATCAAATATGAATCAATATTCTGTTACTGTAATGTCTATTTCTCTCCTCAAATGTTCTCAGAATCATCTTGTGGTGCACGGTTTAGCTGTAAAATGAGTGATTGGTCAAAGTCTCCAGTCCTAGGCCACATGTTTTAAAGCCTGAAAACAGAGCCATGAGGAGGTGCAGAAGTTTCTCTCAGAACACTTGAATTACAATATGCTGAAAGGTTATTATGGATATTTTTGCCCCACGATGCCAAAAACATTGTGCCTGCTGCAGGTTTAAGACAAGAGGAAGCTGCATGTCAAGCTGCTTTTCCCCCCATCAGAGAATAATACAAAAAGCTGATCTCATGTTTCCTCTCATGTCTGCGCATCTAAATTAGGGGCCTAGCAGCCCCCCCTCACCGCTGTATCCCATCCTAGAGAGACTGACAAGGCTACTTAGGAGATGAATGATCCTCCGGTGCAGGAGAAAAAAACATTAAGGGCTCTGAAAGAAGGATAAACGATAAAGCGCGAAGCGGTGCTTTTAGAGAAACTCTCTCTCAGCTTTCATTACAGAGGTGACCCCCGCTTTGCATTTTCTCCTCAGCTCGTCTCTGCCGTCAGTCATTCTCTGACAGCGGGGAGGGGGGGGGGGGGGCCTTCACTTCCACACATGAGACGAGACACAGAAACCTGAACCGTGTGCACTTCAAGGTCACCCGTGAAAATAAGTCCGTCGATATTTGTGCGAGGCAACGCTTCTGTTGGCAGAAGTTGCAGATGCTCAAAGACGTCGGCCTCACACACAGTAAACGGTGTTTGTTGTGCTCTCCTGGAACACCTTCACAGAGCACAGATACGAGTCCTACATTCAGCCCTCCTCTGTTATCTGGGCTCGGAGCCAGAAGGGCTTTCCTTGCAGAGGAGTAGGTGATGGGCCGTACTTTGTCTGGCCTGGAACCTCCCTGTTTGTCAGCCACAGGGGAGGGAGGGGGGACGGGACCTCACGGGGAGCACTAAATTAGGCTACCTCTGACTGTAAGGCACACAAACTCCTCCATGCAGAGAGGACATGGAAAAGTAGATTGTAAGAGAGCACATCAGCAGGACATTCAAAACAGTGTAAAGTATTAAAGAGCTGCTGTGTCTGTGCTCGTGTGTGTGTGTGTGTGTGTGTGTGTGTGTGTGTGTGTGTGATGTGATGTGATGTGTGATAGTGGAGCTGACGGTGAGAGTGGGGGCAGCCCGGTGCCGGCGGAGCCAGTGGGCGGGAATGCCTTCTGTTACTTTTTACTTCCAGGTCACCTAGCATCACACAGGAGAGGCTAGAGATGGAGATGGACAGTCTGAGTCTTTTAACGAACTCTCTCCTGTCATGTCTACTTCTAATGACGGACTTATTTAAAGGCAGGGTTGACGATGTCCTCCAGTCTACGCTATTTGTTATATTGGTTGAAATGGTCTTTACACCCCGACAGCGATCCATTACTGATGAGCGGTTGCTAACTAGTGGCTAAATGAGACAACTAAACGTCATCACACCGACTCGTCCTCCTTTACAGCCTCATTGTTTATACTTGTGTTCATGTGACCGTTGTGTAGTTTGTTTATAGCTCAACGTTAGCTTTTTACAAAACTTGTAAGTATCCTAAACGTTTGTTTGCCATGGAGTTTATTTTCTGCAATAATCCAAAACCCAGTGAAACAATCCCGTTGGCTTTTAGCGGAGGGAAGCAGGGCGACACTAACTTCCTGGTTGGCCTACAAAAATACGTCATCCCTTCAGCACTCTATGTGAGCCGCAGAGTGCAAAACTGTGGTACCGCCAGCCGCTGTCTGACTTCCATTGCTCCTAAAATAGTGTTATTATGGTAAGGATGGCCTCTTAGCAAGGCGAACGGCGTTACCACGGTTATGAACTCAGCGGCTCACGTTACCGCAGTCTTAGAAAGGGAGGAGTGAGCTGAGGAGTGCTCAGTTGGTTTCAATCTGCAACCACACCACTAGCTACCGCCAAATCCTACACACTGTCCCTTTAAGATATGTTTGTGAAGGTTCTCAGTCATCCAGGTCATGGTATCCGAGTAAGGGTTAAATCAGCAGCAAGATGATTCAGCAGAACTCAAGAAGCTTCTTGGATGAGAAGTGAAACGTCTTCAAGGATCTAAACCAAGTCCAGTTGCTGCTGATTTAAAACCCTTCCTCGGTGTCCCTTTAAGACTAAAGTACAAACAGAAAGCATCCACATGCAGGTTCACCTGAAGCACCTGTCTTTATCCCCACACCATTAAATACACAAGAAAGAATCTCATAATGTACTCATGTTGTTACAAAAGCTTTATTGAAATGTATTTCAACTATTATCAGAAATGTGTTTGATTTGTTCGCTGTAAGCCATTCAGCAAGTGTAGGAGGCCAGAACTGATAGATGGCCATTGTAATTCTGTAAATGGATTACTAATTCATGCACTCCTGACTCACTTTACCGTGACAACTTAATAATGAACATCTTTGAGATAAAGGTAGAGTCGGGGCAGCTCCTGCAGAGTCAGATGCATTCAAATATGACACCGCTGCTCACTAACGTGTTGGTTTGTGAACCAAATTGCATCGTTCGCTTTAAAGTTACTTAAAAAAAAAAAGTGAATCTGCCATCATGAATATAAACTTTTTACTCATTCACAACCTTTCTATCTCTTGTTCTCTTTCTCTCTCATACACACACCTTTTGGTTGCACACAATCACACTTCTGTTCTTTCATCTTGTTTTTCATCCTCTCAGGTTGTGTCACATCTAAAGAGTCTTTTCCTCAGCTTCTGGTTTACCTTTGAATGTTTTAAGAAGTCCTAACAAACATGAGGGAAGTCTGAGTAACAAACTGGGACCCTAAAAACAAAATAAAACATCTACACCGTTATTATCCATCAGTTTTCTACAGATGCTGGAGAAGCTTGTTAATCTAAGTGATGTGGATCATTTACCATCATGACGTGACGGTTGGGGTGCAAAGGTTGGAGGCTGTTAAAGGAAAATTCAGTCTTATTTATAACCTGGGTCATGTTTACATTGCCACTATTTCCAACTGTACTGTCCTTCAGAGGCTCTAGTGGGTTCAGTTTTAGGGACAGAGTGAAGCTACAGATATCATATAAAACTAGGAAACCTAAGGAATCCATTGCCACCAACCATGTCATGATTCCACTTTATGATAATCACATGCATGTTTTTTGAATGCAGTATAAATGTGTTATTTTCTCCTATTCTAAAATGGTGTATCTGAATATTTCTGCATCCTGGGGTCCCTAAACAGTCTTAGAATTACATCTATTGGGTCTCACTGTATAGCTGAGACTCTTGTGGATCCAATGAGCCCAACTGGATTCATGTGTGATGATGTTAGTCCCCATAGGAGACATTTCATTGACCTCACTGTATAAAATGACCTGTGGTGACCTCTAGGATAATCACAGCCTCATGAAACTTTAAAGCCACAAACTAGAGACCTAGAGCATTCAGAGGATGGATGGGTCAGACTAGAGACCTAGAGCATTCAGAGGATGGATGGATCAGACTAGAGACCTAGAGCATTCAGAGGATGGGTGGATCAGACTAGAGACCTAGAGCATTCAGAGGATGGATGGATCAGACTAGAGACCTAGAGCATTCAGAGGATGGATGGATCAGACTAGAGACCTAGAGCATTCAGAGGATGGATGGATCAGACTAGAGACCTAGAGCATTCAGAGGATGGATGGATCAAACTAGAGACCTAGAGCATTCAGAGGATGGATGGATCAAACTAGAGACCTAGAGCATTCAGAGGATGGATGGATCAAACTAGAGACCTAGAGCATTCAGAGGATGGATGGATCAGACTAGAGACCTAGAGCATTCAGAGGATGGATGGATCAGACTAGAGACCTAGAGCATTCAGGGGATGGATGGATCAGACTAGAGACCTAGAGCATTCAGAGGATGGATGGATCAAACTAGAGACCTAGAGCATTCAGGGGATGGATGGATCAGACTAGAGACCTAGAGCATTCAGAGGATGGGTGGATCAGACTAGAGACCTAGAGCATTCAGGGGATGGATGGATCAAACTAGAGACCTAGAGCATTCAGGGGATGGATGGATCAGACTAGAGACCTAGAGCATTCAGAGGATGGATGGATCAAACTAGAGACCTAGAGCATTCAGAGGATGGATGGCTTTCCTAGCTAGATTGACAATAAGGGTGTTTCTGAGCAGTTTACACAACACAAGTGCTCACCATCCCTTTAAATATGTGCAATTAATGTGTGCAAACAGGGCATATCTACAGCATCTCCTCAGACAGAATGTCTATTGTTTCTGTTGCAGTCCCTTTATGTGATTTGAATAATAAGACAAATGTAAACCTGGAGGCTGCAGCGTAGCTTTAGGTGAGTATTGGCTGCTAAACTCAGGGGACATTTCCCATCATGCCTCAGTATCTGGAGGAGCTTTTGTGCAGCCCGGCTGTGTATCTGCTGCTGCTGCAGCTCTCTATCTGTTTTAATGAATGGAAAAGCTCATCCACCAACTAAATGAAAATGAAAATAATCCTTATAATAGTGTCAGAAAGCAATAAGGCACCGGGGAGCTTCTGTGTGTGTCTCTGCTCTCATGGAGGCCCTGTTCGTTTCCTCACTAGGTACAATCTAAGGCCCTGAGGGAGGAAAGCTGCTCTTCCACAGTCATTCAGGGAAGGAGTCTTACATAACAAGTCGTATAATGTCAATGAAAAGGGCCCATTTAGAGGAGCATGAATAACACAGAGAGAAGAACGGTGCATTAATTGAAACGGGAGGTTCAATGCATGAACAATAGTTTGGATGCTATATGGCAAATTAGATTCAGCTGCATTATATATAGCCAATATATATCTCCTCTTGTCTGTGCATCTTCTCTTAGTAATAATGATGATTTATAATGATTTATAATGATTTAAATGATTTATAATGATTTAAATGATTTAAAGTGATTTATAATGATTTATAATGATTTAAAGTGATTTAAATGATTTATAATGATTTATAATGATTTAAATGATTTAAAGTGATTTATAATGATTTAAAGTGATTTAAATGATTTATAATGATTTATAATGATTTAAATGATTTATAGTGATTTATAATGATTTATAATGATTTATAATGATTTAAATGATTTATAGTGATTTATAATGATTTATAATGATTTATAATGATTCAAATGATTTATAGTGATTTATAATGATTCAAATGATTTATAGTGATTTATAATGATTTATAGTGATTTATAATGATTTATAGTGATTTATAATGATTTATAGTGATTTATAATGATTTTATTGATTTATAGTGATTTATAGTGATTTATAATGATTTAAATGATTTATAATGATTTATAGTGATTTATAATGATTTAAATGATTTATAGTGATTTATAATGATTTAAATGATTTATAGTGATTTATAATGATTTAAATGATTTATAGTGATTTATAATGATTTAAATGATTTATAGTGATTTATAATGATTTAAAATTATTTAAATGATTTATAGTGATTTATAATGATTTAAATGATTTATAGTGATTTATAATGATTTAAATGATTTATAGTGATTTATAATGATTTAAAATTATTTAAATGATTTATAGTGATTTATAATGATTTAAATGATTTATAGTGATTTATAATGATTTAAATGATTTATAGTGATTTATGATTTATAGTGATTTATAGTGATTTATAATGATTTAAAATGATTTAAATGAGTCCTTTAATGAGCAACATGTCTCACTGAGAAGCTGCAGGAGTGAACCGAGTTCTTCTTTATTCAAAGCTAAATGTGCAACATGCAGCAGCAGCTCTGTCGACCTCTTTTCCATGAATTATTTCTTATTGCGGTTCACTCCCACGGACACGGAGCTGTCTGACCCGCGCACGAGCACGAGCACGAGCACTGTGTGTGCTGCTGTCGGGAGCGCGCACAGCAATCATGCCTCAAACCGCCGCGCGCCTCGCTGCTGCTGTCGGAACATAAAGAGGAAGAAGAAGAAATCCGTCCTTTTACCCCAAAATAACGCGCTTTTATTTCCTCTCAGTGCGCATGTTGTCGGCTGCTGTGAGCTGGAGACGCTGACAGCTTTCATCCAAAACTCCTCCATCATTTAGTCATTTATTTGTATTCCTCCAGTCAATGAGACAAAGAGGAACAACACCGGAGAGGAGTCCAGCTGCTGTGATGAGGTGATGAGGTGATGATGTGATGATGTTTCAGGGCTCAGTCTGAGGATGTAAACCACAGGAACACACTTCTTCTTCTTAAACGGATCTGAACGCATGTCTCCATGTCCAGGAACAATGAGTCCTCTCTAGGAGCCTGAACGCGTCTTGAGAAAGGTAAGAAGACAGTCACTCTCTGCTGGTTGTTGGTGGTTAGTTAGTTAGTTAGTTAATAGCTGGTTAAACAACGAGGCTCCATCCAAACGAACAGGTGGTGTCCTGCAGCACCAGCAGCCAACAACTCATCATCAATAAGAGAGAAAAGTAAAAATGAACATATTTAACATTCCTGCAGACCTGCCATCCTGTTTGGAATCAAACTGCATGCAAGATTTATGCGGATGAGGAAGTGACCTAATTGAAAGATTGTATAACAAGTATAACAAACTGCAGTTAGACACTAATTTAAATGTGTGTGCACTAGTGCTGCTAGATGTGGGATTACTAGATTAACGCACCAGCAGGCTGACTGGAACCAGGTAGTGGAGCTTGCACATTGACATGTGACATAAGACTATTGAGTATCACAGAGTTTATCACTCATACAAGAGGGACATGCAAACTTCTTAATGCTGCATATTGGCAAGAATTTGGCGATACAATACGTATCATAATACACGATTCAATATATGGCGATATATTGCAATTTTTTAAAATCTAATTTTAGGAAAACTGTTGCATAAAGAACACACCACCGTATGCATAAAATCTGAGTAACTTTGTATTTCTTTTATGCAATCAGAACAGTGAGATCTGCATTTAGCACAGTCCCTGTAACATCCTGTATAAGAGGGCACATGCACACTGAGAGTAGGCATGTCTTTGCAAATGAAATGAAGTCTTGACTGAGTAAATCTTTGCATGTAAACTATTCATTAAAAATCGACACAGTATCACAAAACATAATATCGTGATACTCTATATTTTCAATATGTTCTTACACCCCTAAAACTTACAATTTCTGCTATGTGTTATATTTAGGACTGTCAATAGATTAAAATATTTAATCATGATTAATCGCAAATTAATCACACATTTTTTATCTGATCAAAATGTACCTTAAAGGGAGATTCGTCAAGTATTTAACACTCTTATCAACATGGGAGTGGGCAAATATGCTGTTTTATGCAAATGTGTGTATATATTTATTATTGTAAATCAATTAACAACACAAAACAATGACAGATATTGATCCAGAAACCCTCACAGGTACTGCATTTAGCATAAAACAATATGCTCCAATCATAACATGGCAAACTGCAGCCCAACAGGCAACAACAGCTGTCAGTGTGCTGACTTGACTATGACCCCCAAACTGCATGTGATTATCATAAAGTGGGCATGTCTGTAAAGGGGAGACTCGTGGGTACCCATAGAACCCATTTACATTCACTGATCTGGAGGTCAGAGGTCAACGGACCCCTTTGAAAATGGCCATGCCAGTTTTTCCTCGCCAAAATTTAGCGTAAGTTTGGAGCGTTATTTACTCTTACACGCAACGAGCTAGTATGACATGGTTGGTACCGATGGATTCATTAGGTTTTTCTAGTTTCATATGATACCAGTATCTTCACTCTGGCTTTAAAACTGAGCCGCTACAACCTAAAAATGAAGTTGCAATTATCACAAGTTGCTTTAATGCATTAAAGAAATTAGTGGCGTTGAAATTAATTTGTGTTATTATCGTGATAACTTTGATAGCTCTAGTTTTAGCAAAGCTTTACACCTGCACTTTTAATCAATGCAACTTTATGTCATCTTTGTGTTTCTTTAAAGCTGTTTTATCAAAACTGAATTTGGAATATTTAAATGTATGCATATTCAACCTTAAAGTGAAGCTACTAAAAGAAAGGAAATATATTTGTTTAAAATTCAGAATTAAAACAAACATGAGACACGATTTACACACCTGATAAACTGATGAACTCCCAATGAAAGGTGGAAGTTTGTAATAAAAGTATTGAGTGTAGCCACATATTGACACCGGAGTGCTCACAGTGATGATGGACTTAACCAGCCATAACTGATACTGATTAGGACGTTCACAACTCCCACACTAGGCCACAGGATTTATCCTTTTACTTGCAACCAATCACTGGTTTTCACCATGCATATACAACTTAAACATAAACAGAATTGCCTACTCTTTACACATTTTCTTTCCAAAAATTCTCGAGACATTTTCTTGACAAGAACTCCAGACTTGACGTCATGTGAATTAAGATAGGAGAGTGTATTATTATTATTTTGAGAGCAGAAGTAGAGGAGAGAGTGGATTAGATGCAGTCACAGGTCAGAAAGTGTCCGTGCGAGCCGATGAGCCCGTTCAGTGCTCAGAGAGAAAGAGCTGCAGCCGACGTGTGCCAGTTGCTGCTGCTCCACCACAAAGCCTCACAAACAGATCTCAGTGTTTCTCGGGGCATATGTGACATTTTGCTTGTCACACATTTGGCTCTGTCATTTTGTGACCGCGTTAGCTCGTGTTCACACTATTCTACTTTTCACTCACACACACACACAACACACTGAGCCCTCCCTCTTTTAGACAGCATTGTTGCATCAATGACAATTAAAAAAAAAAAGAAAAAAAAAAAAGGTTTTATGTACAGTTATTATACGGCATCATTCTACCACTTATTATAAATTCGATGCCTGTTTCCGATACAAGCTCTAACCCCTCTGCCATATGGTGCCCAGTGATCCGGCTACAGTCATAGCTGGAGGTAGCTTAACATAAACAGGAAGAGAGCCTCTAGGGTTACATTGGTGATGGAAAATTCAACTACTGACTCTGTGACAAGCTGGTCGCTCAGAAAAGAAAAGTGCCTCAGTAACATCAAACGACATGTAGGATTCTGGCTTGTGACCTTTTAATACCTTTTAGCTTATTAGTAAATGTGTAGGTCGATGCTGATAGATCCCATACGGCCGGTAATCTTACATATTAACTGTAGGGATGCACCGATACTCGATACCAGTATCGGGTATCGGGTCCGCTACTGTGCTCATGTACTTGTACTCGTACTCACAAAACGGCCCTGATACAATGGCACCGATACCACTTTATGGCAGCGTGACGTTAACCTCTTGACACCATCTTTCGGGTTCTATCGCACGCGCTCACGCTCCACCTCCCCGACTACCCCGCGGGGCCGTGATCCCACCTCAGCCGGCGTGCGCCGGCCCTCACTTTCATTGCGCCACAGGGTTTTGCTTGCACCCTCTGACTCGGGGTCGGGTTGGTTGCACACATCGCCGCAGACCCCCGGGGGCACGACGCGGTTGGGGCGCATTAAGGACAGTCCGCCCCGGTGACACTTTGTCCACGGCCCTGGGAAGCACCTTCACCCCGAGCCTTTCCAAGCCGACCTAGAGCCGGTCAGGGCACACCGCCTCGTATGCGGGACTCCCCAGCCTGCCGTGTGTCGCTCACACCCTCCAGCTGGCTGTTAACGAGGGTCATTTAGCACAGAGAAGTACTCGTATCGGTACTCGGTATCGGCGAGTACCCAAATGTACTTGTACTCGGTCTGAAAAAAGTGGTGTATCGGTGCATCCCTAATTTACTACAATGTTGTGTTACTGGAAAATCAAGTGCAGGAAGGGAATTGACATATCATTCTCTAATGACTGCACTCAGTCTTTAAGAAAATGACGTCAGGCTTGGTTGCAGAAGTAGTTTGTTATTAATGCGTTCTCACAGGCCCAACAGAATAATAGACATTTACGATGTCTAATGCAAGCAAAGTATAGTCTAAACTTTTGGCTTTTAAATAGACCAGCAAATTAAAACCCTGTTTTGGAAGAGTCTCTAATCGTCTGGTTTTTAGATGTTTTTTAAGAAAGTCCTCACTGAGGACGTCTCGATGGAAGACCGAAGACCACAACAGATTTTTAGTGCACCACAAAAGCCAATTAGAGCTGGAGTTTTAGATTTCTTATTAATAGTTATGGCTCCTGCCGCCTTGTTAAAGTACCTCGGAGCGTAATACTACGGATATTATTTGATGGGTATTTAATCAGTGCTCCTTAAACCTGCAGCAGGCAGAATGTTTTTGGCATCGTTGGGCAAAAATAATAATCATAATCGCTCCATTTCTACCCACTGCAGCTTTAATCCAAGGCTATTTGATATGTTTTACTTTATGTTGCACCAGCTTGACTTGCTTGAATCTACAGCTGAAACGATTAATCGACTAGTTGTTGCCTAATAAATTAATCGCCAGTTTTTTGATAATCGACTAATCGGTTTGAGTCATTTTTTTGAGAAGAATAATGTCTAAATTCTGATTCCAGCTTCTTAAAGGTACTATATGTAACTTTCAGAAAGTCCTTGCCGTTAAGTGAACTGCAGTCAGTATCCTGTTGCTTCAGAATGTGCACTCCGTAGGCACGAGCGATCATCCTGGGCATCGGCCAAAACAGTGACGTGACATTACATTACAATCATGCAGTTTATCACCGTTACTATCTGTAATGTCCAGTCTCCATGATACCAAATAGCTATTTGCCATTTGCAAATTACCTCATCAGCTAACGTTACGAAGCAGAACCGTCCCGAGTCCTTTACATAGAAAATGTTATATGCAACTGAGAAAGTCGGTGGAAGATCTCAGTTTTTAAGTTACATTACAATCTGTTCACACATTGGCAATACAAAAACAATTAATACATGTATATTGTTACATATAGTACCTTTTTTAAATGTGAATATTTTCTGGTTTCTTTCCTCATCTACAACAGTAAACTGAATATCTTTGAGTTGTGGACAAAACAAGACATTTGAGAACGTCATCTTGGGCTTTGGGAAACACTGATCACCATTTTTCACCATTTTCTGACATTTTATTTATTTTATAGACCAAACAATTAATTAAGTCGACAGATTAATCGACAATTCAGCCCTCCTTGAATCAGTGTTTGCAGCCTTTTCTGCACATAAGAAACTCTCTCCTGATCAAACCTGATTCATTAACGACCTTCCCGTCGTAAAATAATGGGCTGATGTCTAAGATATTTTGATACTGGTGCCAATAAGATATGAGTTTCAAAATCAATACTTAATATCTTTCTTGCCACCTTACTTCACAGGATATAAACACTTCTTTCTTTTTCATAAATGTGTGATTTAATAATGAGTTTAAAAAAGACAACTGATGAAACATTTATCGCTTTTTTTACTTGATCATTTTTCATACTGACTATATCAATAATGACCCCGTTTTGGCACATTGATCAGGGAAGAAGCCTAGTGTTCAATAATTTGCCGGTTTGATGTATAATCTCCTGCAGGAGGATATCGATTCAAAAGAGAAATTGTCTCAGCTTACCTCCCATGACAGGAGGGTCAGAGGTCAAGGTCGGATGAGCCCCTCTGGAGCTTATTATTTTCTGTCTCTCTGTGGTCGACACCGGTGGCTTGAATCTGGGTCCTCTTGACTGCCAGCTCGCTCTGCCTCCCTGCTGTGCATTAGTGAACCGCTGTGATTAAACGGAAGGGGCATTTGGCTCACAACATGTTCTTGTTGTTGTTGTGCTTCAGTCTTCGAGTATTGATGCTCGTGTGCATTATGTGCTGTCTGGTGTCACATTTACAATGACAGCAGAGCTACTCACTCACAGGAAGATCATTATATGAAACGCACGTTGTCATTCTCTCATCAACATTCAGAGCGCCGTCCTACTCAAATAAACTCGGCTTCCTTCAAAGACAATGTTTCATTCAGGGCTGAAAATATACCAGCGAGAGCAAACTGAACTTTGGCCGTGTGTTACCGCTAAAAGGCCAGAGCTGAATGGTGATGTGGACAGGAAGCTCTGGGAAAATGGATCTGAGTAGCTTTTATTTTTCCAGCATGTAGCAGATGAGTGTTTTTAGCAGACTAATGGTACGTGTCCACTGGGGCGTTTTTTATCACGAGGGCATGCGCCGCTTCCTAACATTGGACGCTTGGTGGGTTGCCGCTAGACACAACACACTCGGCACCTGATTGGACGAACGCTTTCCCTCCGTGGGCTGCTGCTCTTCAGCTTCCAAACCGGAAACAACATGGAGGCTCGTTTGGAAACTTTCTTCTCTTATTTCACAAAAATAGTTCACCGAAATGTGTTTCTGAAAACATTTGAGGAGAGAAATAATCCATGTTGATGAATCTGTCTTTATTTTGGATCGACAACGTTTATTTTAAAAGATTCTTTGGAGTTTCAAGAGGTGGCGAGTCGCGTCAGATGCCCGTGATTTGCATAAAGTAGACTATCCCTCAACTTTATGCAAATGAGGAACGGCCGTTGTGACGCTCCGTCTCTCGAAATCTCGCCGCCACGCTACCAGAATGCATTGCACGGCTGCTTACATAGACAATGAATGGGAGCGTGGAAAGGACAGAGGCTGTGGACACGTACCATGACTCCAGAGGAACATGGGAAATGTGGGGGAATTGAATGTACCATTATCCTGTAATTACCACTTCTGGATACTTCTGTAGGTGCTCAGCCAGAGCACAGTTACATCGGCTTGATTTAAGAAATAAGAGACGAGGAGGAGAGCCAGTAGACCAGCGCTGCAGTGCCAGTTAATGTGTGTGTGTGTGTGTGTGTGTGTGTGTGTGTGTGTGTGTGTGTGTGTGTGTGTGTGTGTGTGTGTGTGTGTGTGTGTGTGTGTGTGTGTGTGTGTGTGTGTGTGTGTGTGTGTGTGTGTGTGTGTGTGTGTGTGTGTGTGTGAGTGTGTGTGTGTGTGAGTGAGTGAGTGAGTGAGTCACTATTTCACAAGAGTTTAATTAACAGTTTTATTTTATATTTATAAGGGAAACATGCAGTTTGTGTGATCAAAGTTTGCTTTCTGCTGAATGATTTCTTCAAGACTGGTGCAGTTGCTATGCAACGTGCACAATAAGAGATCCAGTCTGGTTCCAGTACAGTGGAGCAGAGAGCCTGATGGGATGCTGGTTTACCAACAACGATCTTATGAAGGGATGATGAGGACATGTCGGATACTGGTGACAACTAGGGCTGGGTGTCGTTTAAAAATAACAACGCCTGTACAAATACCAGTACCACCAATAGAGTACTTCATTCGATGCCCATCATGTGAATGGAAGCTGTGTGTCCTGGATAGCTCATCACCACCGCACTGCACAGCACTCATACAGCAGTTAGTGCTGATAACGCCCGCGTTGTCATGGAAGCGAAACGCCCATCCCTCGGTCCCCCCCCCAGGTTAAAACTGTTAGCTATGACAGCACTGTGGCCCTTTGTTTACCGCTGTTCGCACGTTAGTTGCTAGCCGCCGGCTCAGACATCTCTGTGTTCAGAGCCGTGTGCAGGCAGGAAGTCCCGGCTCTGTGGGTCGTATCTGCTGCGGTAGTCAGCAAATCACACGTTGCATTAAATCGAAGAATGCTTGTGGTGATCGTCTTCGAGCAAAACCATCGGATTGTCATTTTATTTCTAGATCTGGGCACAAAAAGGATCGATTGCAGGCAGGTGTCGTTTGATTGGAGACATTTTGATGACTACTTGGTACTGGGTTACTTCGCTCAATGCCTTAAAGGTATCGAGTACCGATACTGGGCATATCTGTAAATAGGAGACTTGTGGGTACCCATAGAACCTATTTTTATTCACAAATCTTGAGGTCAAACTACCTCTATGCCAAAAATTTGCGTAAGTTTGGAGCGTTATTTAGCCTTCTTCACGACAAGCTAGTATGACATGGTTAGTACCAGTGGATTCCGCAGATTTTTCTAGTTTTATATGATACTGGTATCTTCACTGTAGCTTCATTTTTAAGAGATTAATTAAAACTGATAGTGTTTTGGAGAATCGATACGGCATCGCTCGATACGCAGCCCTGCTGGTGACACAATAAGGCCTCTGGCTGTCATGAATATATGAAAACAGTCCTGGTCTAAAGGGTTGAGACTGAGCTGGTCGCTCCTGGCTGCTTTATAAAGTCTGCTGTGCTTCCTTTTTTTGCGTATCGAGCCCAGTGTGAACCCACTGAGAGCGGACACACAGGTAACAGACCGGTAACGGGAATCCTGATAGATCTTAATTAAGCATTGGGTCATTTTAAACTTTGGTAGGTCCGTGTGCATTTTGAATGGAACCAGGTAGTTAAGTAATGAGGTCATAGGATAGGAAGGCACTTCTGGAAATGACTCTCAGCTGATCACAAGTGGGAACGACGATGAAGTTAATTTGAATTTCTTTCTTTTATGACTCTGTCATCTGTGTTTGTAACAAAGTCGCCCTGTTGGGTAATTAGGAAAAATCCAAAGGCATGACTGGGCTGTCTTCTAGTTTTCCTTTCTTCCAGGAATACAGTTTAACAGAGGTCACTAATATCATCCGCTTGGGTCTTAAAGAGGTGAATCCCCTTCCGTAATGTCGGGGGGGTATCTTCTCTCTGCAGGACAGCGGGTTAAAGCCGGTCCTGCTGATCATTTGTCATGCATGGAGGAACCTCTCCTGGACTCTCATTGATAACTGGATAATGAGCAGCTCACTGGAGATGAGTAAGATGGATGGTGTTTTGGCCTCTGAGGGCCTTTGTAATCCCTCACGGGGTGAAGGAGAGCTCTTTACCCGCCACATTGTGGGTGACGCTGTGATGATATATTACATATATGATGAAATGGTTGCAAGGTTTTCATGCACATGATTATTTAGAGTTATTGAACTATACTGATACAATTATACAAATTAGAAATATCCATGTTGTCTTATTTAGTCTTTTATAATGCCTCTCACCAGGAGGTAATGTCTCTGTACATTTTTAATAACCTTTAATAACCCCTGTTAAAACCCGGTAAATCATCTCCCTGGCTGAGTGATGCTTTGGTCCACACAGAGAGCCTGCTAATGTTTACATCTTTACATGAAAGATCTGTGTGAAGGAGTGTTCAGAGGTCAGGGTATTTGTGAAGGACAAGATCCTTGCTTGTGTTGTACGAACTCTCAGCTGTACGTTGCTTTGGATTAAAGCGTCTGCTAAATTAAATTGTAGAATTGTACTAGGGGATGGAAAGTGTGGGGGGATGGCAGGTTAACAAAGGGGAGACATTTTGGTCATTCTGCTAACAAGGGGGATGCAGTGGGCAACCGCTGGTTCTGAAAAGTAAAGCCTTAAACCTGCATTCTTTCTAACAGCCAGCAGGGGGCGACTCCTCTGGTTGTATAGAAGTCTATGAGAAAATGAGCCTACTTCTCTCTTGATTTATTACCTCAGTAAACATTGTAAACATGAGTTTATGGTCTCAATCTCTAATTTCAAGTGTTCTTCAATACAGCATGATGTTCATTTAGTAAATTATGGTCCCATTTAGAGTCAGATAGACCATAAAGCAGGGGATGCTTTAGGGCGGGGCTACCTTGTGATTGGCAGGTCGCTACCACGGCGTTGTCCGGTCTGGGAGTTGTTTGTGTTTTCGTCTTACAACTTTAACCCTTTCACAGTGTGTTTTCACTTCATGAAAGTTACTTAGAACATTTTGGTCGCCTAGAAATGTCCTTTTCAGTTTTGGTCGTACTTAGCTCCACCCTCTTGTGTCACTTCTGGTTGCAAAAAAACAAGATGGCGACGGCCAAAATGCAGAACTCAAGGCTTCAAAACGGCAGCCCTAAAACCAACGGGTGACGTCACAGTGACTACGTCCACTTCTCATATACAGTCTATGGGGGGACGCCTACTGGTTATAATCTCCCATGCGCGCTCGCGTGTGGCTACGCTGTTCAGACTGCTCCTCTGCCTGCTTGCCTTCACTCACACAATGCGTGCGTTCTCGCTCCACCTCTAACGTGCATGCTGCTCACTCCACACTGCAGAAGAGTTAGTTTAGCTCTGAGAATATCTAGTGAATGTTCAGTGGACGTTTGTGCAGAAATAACTGCTGCAGCTCCTCCAGACCAACAGAGGTTTCCCGTGTCTTGTGAAGTGACGGGGCTCCGCAGAGAGAAACGTTATCGTCTCCGACCAAAACTCCGGCGTCGGTCGGGAGGCTGAGGCAGGAAAAGCCAACACTAGGATCAGCTTTGATTCATGGAGAGACCTTCATCTGGTCAGCTAACATTACTGCCAAGCAGCTGAAATATAGAGTGATATTGTGCTTTTAGCTGACGTGTGTCTCCTCACTGTGTTGAGTGATGCTCCTTCATGTCTATGTAGAGCGAGCAAAAAATAGTCCCTTTAATAAAGTTATAAACAGACAATAATATTACAGAGCAGTCGACATAAGTAAACAAACATAACTGGTTACAACCAGAGAAAATACAGCATGATGTTCACAGACGAGAAACAGAGTTTATATTGCTTGAAGCAGACAGCAGGGCAGTTTAGATGTTTTGTAATTGATTTTAAGTGGAACAGGGAAATGAATGATTGCCCTTTACATTCCCTGCATAAGGCACTTAACCCTCAAAGCTGCACTTGTACCAGGCAGCTCCCCTAGCACTAGCATGAGTGTTTGTAACAGTGTAAAAGTGAAGCTGGCTGCTGCTGCTGCAGAAAGCTTACTTGCTGACTTGACTTTTAAAGTAAAGCACCTGTCATGTGTAAGCATCAGAGATATGATATTAAACACGGAGGCTGTGCTCTGGGGAAAGCTGTGCAGCCTCCCAGGACGGAGTATTTTCCCTCTCTGACAGCTCCGAGGATGAGGAGCTGATCGGACAATAAGACCTCATGCATCACACCTGTCAGCAGGGAGCTTATAAACAGAGGTCCACTCCTCCGTCCTCTCCAGCTCCTCCTGCCAATATGAAGCTGAGACATGTGGGTCAGCACTACGCATGTACGCCATGCTTTCACTCCACAACCAGCAGCACACTGACCGACATTGTGCTGATGAACGTGGTTATAGATAGAGAGCTTTGAAAAGCATCGTGTTCCTTGGAACAGGTTTCCATGTAATTATTGGTCTGATCTCATCCAGACACACTATCATCCATTTTGGCCTTTGTTTTAACAGATAAATCTGTCTTTCTTTACGCCTGCCAAAATCCGTCGAGGCACACGTGTCTCTTCCTCTCTGTTTCTCAGCTGATTCTAGTTCGAGATGAAGAATGAAAAAGTCTTTGGTCCTCCTTTTTCTTCAGCAGTTCAAAATGTGACTAATGTGCAAAGTGACAAGTTAGTCATCCACAGTTCCCCATGCAGCAGTTCCATCAGCCCGCCACAACGCTGAGGGTAATTCTGTAAATGCTTTTTATACAAACATGTCGGCCTTTATGTTTACGTTGGCAGATACATTATGGTAGTGAATAATTCTGCTGTGCCGATGAAAAAAAGCAATGCTGAGTAATCTGTATTGAAACAAACAGAAAATATCACATAACAATGGTGTTGAAGCATCGTAATACAGACAGGGAAGGTTCCTGTTGGTGTTTTCTAATGTTTACCACACGTTGTTGTTGATATTTCTAGCTATTAGAGGTGAACATTAAACCTTATAATAGTTTTATTTTAATCAATTTTGTTTAATTTCTATTTGATGTGCTACTCCGAGACATAAAGTTATTAATAATACTAATAAAAATAGAGCTAAAGTTAATCCGACCAATTTATCTCACTATAATATAAAAACCCATAGACTGTATATAAGAAATGGACGTAGTCACCGTGATGTCACCACTGGTTTGTGGACCGCCGTTTTGAAGCCTCGAGTTCTGCAGTTTGGCCATCGCAATCTTGGTTTTTGTCCGTCGCCATCTTGGTGTTTGTCCGTCGCCATCTTGGTTTTTGTCCATCGCCATCTTGTTTTTTGTCCGTCGCCATCTTGTTTTTTGTCCGTCGCCATCTTGTTTTTTGTCCGTCGCCATCTTGGTGTTTGTCCGTCGCCATCTTGGTGTTTGTCCGTCGCCATCTTGGTTTTTGTCTGTCGCCATCTTGGTTTTTGTCTGTCGCCATCTTGGTTTTTGGCCGTCGCCATCTTGGTTTTGGGCTGTCTCCATTTTTGTTTTTGGCCATCGCCATCTTGGATTTTGGCCGTCGCCGTCTTGGTGTTTGTCTGTCGCCATCTTGGTTTTGGGCTGTCGCCATATTTGTTTTTGTCCGTCACCATCTTGGTTTTTGGCCGCCGCCATCTTGGTGTTTGTCCGTCGCCATCTTGGTTTTTGTCCGTCGCCATCTTGGTGTTTGTCCGTCACCATCTTGGTTTTTCTTTCTTTTTTTTACTAAATGAACATCATTCTGTATTGAAGAAGACTTGAAACTAGTGATTGAGACCATAAACTCATGTTAACAATGTTTACTGAGGTAATAAATCAAGAGAGAAGTAGGCTCATTTTCTCATAGACTTCTATACAATCAGACTTCTTATTGCAACCAGAGGAGTCGCCCCCTGCTGGCCGTTAGAAAGAATGCAAGTTTAAGACACTTCAGCATTGGCTTCACTTTTCAGACCCAGCCTAGGCGCCTGTTAAGACTCTGATAAAACATAGGCATTATTTCTATCATTTCGAATTTTAAGCTAAATTCATTTTACATTTTACACCGAATATCTTCAGGTCAAAATATAAATGATTTACTGAACCTTTTGCTCTAAAGTGAGTCTTCATGTCTGGATGTAAACAGTTCATGTAGGTCAGGGAAAGTACAAAATGAGTCATTATTATTAAAATGCAGTTGAATCCACCACCTCCATGAATCTGTGCCACAATGCTCACATCCAGCATCTGGGATGTTAGAGAGAGAAAGTCCTTACAGCCCGTGTGTGTAATTGTCAGTGCTGATTTCCCCTGTGTAGAGGACAGATTTGGCTCGGAGGCCCAGGGGATTGTGGATGATCGAGCTGTTGGCTCCACTATGGTGAGGAAGCCCTTCATTCAAGTGTTTAAATAAAACCAGCGCTACAACTACTATAACCACTGCTAATCCTGTTACTACTACTACTATACCACTACTACTTCTATTGATACTACTACTAATTATCTTACTACTCATATTATTACAGCAAATTATTCTTCCTAAAAGCTTTTAATGTATGTTTATTACTAAATATAAAGTAGTATCTAGGCAATTTGCAATATAGTTCTGTAATTAAGGGTCATTGTTTTCAGCTTCGATGATAAAATACGTATACCTCCCTATAATAGATATAGAGTAGATTAGCTTAATCTGATCTCCACCCAGCTTCTATGTCTAACACTCACTGCAGTTCCTGTTCATGGTAGTTTACAGTAAACATCTTGTCTTGTGAAGTCAGCTCAGAATATGCTAGAGACAGGAGAACGTGAAGGTAAAATGGAGAGAAAATGCAAATGAGGGATTGATTATGATCCAGAACAGTTAAACAACACAATAAATGGTAAAGCAACGGAGCGTTTGCGCCTCATATTCTTTGAAGGGTTATTAATGAGGGTTAGTAATGAGCAAATTGCAAAGGTTTTTACTGAGTGGGTTCTTTATCGTCACTCCGAGTCTGAACAAAATCGTCTTTGTTGTTCCTGCCAGTATTTACACTGCGTGCTCTTTTTCACACTAAAAGCTGCAGCAACTGTTGTAACACAATATACAACGAGCTGTTTGGCTTTCAGCCTGCAGACGTGTGTTAAAGAAAATACCTCACAAATCGTTAAGGATAACTGGGGCACCGTGAGAAACAGGTTTTATTTCTCTGTAGGGTCCTTTTCTATAATGTTGCAACACACTTATAACAATCTGAGCCTGTCGGTGGCAAAAACAAGCCAGCATGCCTTTCAGGCTATTCTGACCCACAATGCTCAGCAATGTTATGATGAAGTAGTATGTCCCAATTGCATGGTTGTGTCTAGAAGGTAACCTGCAAATTGCAAAAACTCTCAAGAGACTCGCTGCCCGACAACCGATCCTAACCTTCGAGGTCAATGCCTAACCTTAACCGGCTCGCAAGAGTTTCGCAATTTGCGTGTTACCTTCTAGACACGATATATCCACACTGCATACAATAATACAGACTTTGTGAGATCAGCTGCAGTATCTACTAAAATTAGTAGTATGGTGCCTTCAAATGAAACTCGTGAGCTCGTGTTTACAACACGAGAAGTCTTGTTCACGATATGCTTGGCGTTCAAGTGGTCAAGTCGTGAGAACTCTGCTGCTAAGCAACGGCAATATTAACGTAACTGACGGCGTCTAGAAGCCACAGAGGCTAACAATTTAGCAAGCTAGCAAGTAGGTAACATAATGCAGGAAAGGCAAAGGCATAATGAGGTTGTTGGGAATATCAACATTTTCATCAGACATATTATAAAATTACCAAGAAAACAATATACAACAAAAATTACAATATATTAACTTAAAATGCACCGAGAAATGAACTTCCAAGGCCTCCGCCATTTCTGACAACGTCAACTAACACGTCACAACTCGTGAACTCTGAGCTTTCAGAAACTTTACACTTACGAGGTTGTGAATACGACAAGGGGGGGGGCGTTCATATGGGCCCAGCTCGTAAACACGGTAAACACGGTAAACACAGTAAACACAGTAAACATGGTAAACATGGTAAATACTGCATCATTTGAAAGCACCAGTATGCATTTTGGAACGTAGCCCTAGTCTAGGCTGGTGTTGTGCTTCGGGTTGTAATGCAGAGTTTACCAACATTGTAGACATGATTAACTGTGTCTGCATTTTCCATTTCTGATCTCTGAATATCTGTGAACTGTTTTTTTAAAAGCCAGTGTAGCACAGCACAGCGATTTGGAGCATTTTAGTTGACTTTTGGAGCATTTTAATCGACTTTTTGGTCTCTGTACTGCTTGAAGACACTAGCTGGCTTAATTTAATTTTAGTCTGAATGATGAAGAATTTCACCAAGCATAAATGTGCATTAACAGAACTGGTAAGATGCTGGAGAATTGGCATTAATACGCTCACAGACATCTAGAAGTCATCTGTGAATTCTCAATGGAGTCTTGCATCATAATACAGTAACACATAATGCCCCTCAACACACTTTATTTCTGAATATGTGAACATGTTAAGCAGCTCAAACTGAGGCAGAGAGTGAGTCTATATAAAGGTTGGTGGAACAATCACTGTGACAAAGAGCAGTTAAAAATATCGCCCATGTTTTGAAATCTCCACGGTACCTGAAGCTGTTCCCTGAGGTACAGAAACTGCAGTGGCTTGTAAACATCCTGGAGTAACCTTGTTAGAGCTTATTGCAATTTCTTGTATTAATTGAAAGCTGCCGTTGTCCCTCCTGAGCCACATGAGTCACCCAAGCAGAAGGGCTCGGAGTACATTTTCCGCTGCTCTCCAACGTCGACGTTGGGGAATCACAGCTGGACAGATGGAAAGGGGGAATTATTTTGGTATATTGTACGGACTTATACGTTGGAACATGACTTATCATGGTAATAGAGCACATTGTTGGTTGAGTGGTCTTCTCTGTAGTGTCTCCGTGGCTGCAAGAGGCATTACTTGACATTTTTGAGCATTTCCAGTATAACAGATGATGACAGACATGAATCAAAATAAACCAATTCTTTCACTGTAATTGAAATTAATTTATCTGAAGGACTTGTAAGCGGTGATGGATGTGTATCCATATGTGTAAATTCTGACATATACAAAGATCTGCCAAGTACCCGTAATGTGAAAGGGATGTTAGTACTGCTGATCCCTCTGAAAATCAACTCAACACTCTGCAGCACTTTTGTTTTAACGTCGGCTTATCGACTCTTAAGCACACACAGGTGTAAATAATATTATTATTGATGATGGCTCCATTCCATTTAAGTGTCCCAAGATGTCAGAGAGTGAGCATGCACAATACCAGAGCCCTGAAATTGGCTCATCAAGAAGCTTTTACAAGGTGAAAAGGGGTCTTGTGCTTTGGTTTGCTGGTCTGTTTGGTCGAATCCCAGACAGACACTCACTGTCCCGTCACACCCCATGAAGAACTTTAACTGCTGGGTATGAAATCTAGCGAACACAGCCCAGTTCCCAAAGCACACTTTGTTACTATACGATGATCTTTATCCATGTGGAAACAAGCTGTAAACACAACTCTATCACCTCATCACTTACTCGCCTTTCTACACATCCAGCACATAACATTACAGAGAAATATCAGCATTCATTTAGAGTCATTTTTCTGTTAAGTTAAGTCCAATACTCACTGTCTTCTTTTTAGGGGAAGTATCTGTCTTTTTAACTGCTCTACTCTTGTATTATTCAGCTAGTCCATAACCCTGTCTGCCAGTGGGTAGGACTGAATGATTTTGAAGAAATATCTAATGCGATTATTTTTTACTGATATGGCAATTGCGATATGATTTTCAATATTAGAAGGAATAATAATTTTTACATTATTATTCTCATTTTCATTGAAAAACATATAAAATGATTATAATTTTATTTTATTTTTTCTGGGATCTGTACCAAACAAAGATAATCTCTGCAGCACAACAATATTTAATTTAAAAAGGTATTTTAAGAATACATTTAAATAATTAAAATAATTTAATTTAATAATGAACAATTATCAAAATAGTTGCCAATTAATGTTCTTAATTTTCTTTAGTCAATTGACTAAATGATTGATAAACTTGTATGGTTGGGTAGTTTAATTTCTAACAAGACATATTTTATAAGCCCTTTGTATGTTTTGTGTGCAAAAATCGTATATAAATTGTTATAGAAACAGTCAGTGGTCATGTCTACAATGTTGAATCCAGCGGTACGTGTCCACCAGGTCCGACGAGGACAATAGAGGACGCGCTGCTCCACTCAACTGGCCATTCAAGAGGTGACGTACCCTATCATTGAATGCTCCTGATTGCTCGGAAACTTTCTGTTATTCCGTCTAAACAATCCACCAAAAGCTACTTCTGAAAACATTTAAAGTGAGAAACAGGTGATGATGTCGCAGCTGAATCTGGTTTCATTTAACTAGAACTAGATCGCCAAGATTAGATGGTCCAAGTTTCGTTAGACGGACGCGTCGTTCTGGACCTGCTTTCCATAGGAAATTAATGGAAAACATTGAGATGCCCTCAGTCATCGGTGAGTGGAACTGCCGACGTGCCGACCAGTCGTGTAACTTCATCACTCAGTGACAGACTTTTGTGTTTGTAGCTCTGCTCCTCTGCAGTGTTGAAAGGCTTGGTTACATTCAGTGTTTATTTCAGGAGTGCTTTTCTGATCCGTGGCTCTGCAACTGGAGAATAACACAGTGACCTGGACAGAAGATGGGCTCTGTAGTCGGCTGCATGCATTAACAGAAAAGGGTCAGGGTGACACAGTAAAGCATATTCCCACCATGAGGAAGATGGAGAGGGGGAGGAGGAAGAGGAGGTGGAGTGGGGAAATACACAGAGAACTCAGGTGCTGCAGCCATCCGTGATGATGAGTGATGTGAGAAGGTGAAATTGTGTTTTGTGAAATAACACGGAGGGCTGTGAGGGAACTTGTGATCCATTCTGAGTCCAGGACCTGAAAATGTGTTGAACTGGAACTCAGACTGAGTCTGAAAGTCACATTTCTCGACTACTTTGGTCTGTTCTGTTGTTTTGAAAATGGTTCTCACTGTGACCAGACTTAACTCCTCATTAAGAAACCCTCCTGTTCCTCCATAATATCATATTTATTATCGTATGCTCTCTGGTAGCCCGATACTTTGACTAAGATGGCCTTCCTGCATCTGTCTTTGTTGCTTCTAAAAACAGATTTATGGTATTTTCCAGTATTTTGACAGCGTTACTATGTTTAGTGTTTGACTCAACTTGAGTTTTCAGTCAACAGACAGACTGTAGCTCCGTCCGTCCCAACCACCCGGGGATTCCTGGATCAAAGCTATGAATCACTCTTTTTATATCTCAGCCTGGTTTAAGGTGTTTTCTGAGGGTGTGATGATGCTTCCTAACACAGTGTGTTTCCTTTGATTGTCTCCATGGTGAAATCTTGCTTTGTTGTTATCTTTGTTAAATCTATTTTTGTGTTTGGGTTGTCTAGATTCACACTGCAATATCACAATTGAACAACTTGTAAACAAAAGTCACATGGACCAGGATTTAGACAGTTATTACACAGCTTTGTTGAGTACTCGATTCTGATTGGTCAATCGCATAGCGTTTTGCTATTTATAACAGAGAGTTGCTATGTATAGCAGATTTTGACAATCTGCAACCGCACCACTAGAGGCCACTAAATCCTACATACTGTCCCTTTAAGAGTGAATCCAGTCTGTGTTTTGCCCTCAGTTCAGTTCGTTATTCTCGACTTGGCTGTCAGCTGTAATTCTGGTGTGTTTATGTAGTACCATTATTTCATTATTTCTGTTAATGCAACTCTTAATACGCAGTTTCTTGTTGAACCAGTAGAATGTTTCCGTACGTGTTTGCAGGACCACCTCCTGATTCGTGATGTAGTTACATACTGTACGTCCTGAGGAGCGTATAGATGCTGCTTCATAACCTCCCGCTGACAGATATTTAGGGGTGCTATTATCGGAGTGTGAGAGAGTGAGAGAGGAGGATTGGATCGGAACAGGGTGACGATGACGTGGTTCTTGTCATTTCCAGTGTCCCCTCTTGGGGGGTCTTGCCTACAGCACATCAGCGTGTGGACAAGCCAAAAGACAGGAAATAGATGTGACAACACGCTCCAGCTGTGACAAGCATTTTTCACCCAAAGTCATCCTCTTCTGATTATTCTCTGGCTGAAGCTCTGTTGGGATGGAATTGGTCATAAAAACGGACCAAAACTGTAACAAGACAATTTCTTTTAGTGTGTGTTCTTTCGATGACTCCTTGTAACAGGATTGCATAAGATTAATTTATGTTATGTCACCGATTTTTAAGGAGTATAGGGTTGGGACGAAATGACAGGAACACCGAACAATATAGTGAAGCCCTGAACATCAACACAACAAACTGTTGCCTTAAACACGCTGTAGAGTAGGATATACAACTCACAATTATAGAGGTGTGAGAAAATATCGAAAATATTGAGTATTATATTGTTTTGCAATACTGTATACTTTCTCAAAAACACGATTGATTTTTAATTCATAATTTACATGCAAAGATTAATTCAGTCAATACTTACTTGCATTAAAAAGTCAATTTTTTTTGACTTTTTCTTAATTTTATGCATATGGTGGTTTGTCCTTTATACTATGAAAGTTTTCCTAAAATTATATCTAAAAAATTGCAATATATTAAATCGTAATAAACCACGAATTGTATCACCAGATTCTTGCCAACACACAGCTAAAGAAAAACCCATCACACTTTTGAAGAGCCCAACATGAAGTCTTGTTTGCTTTGTCTCCCCAAAAATTAAAAATCCAAAATATATTAAATTTCGTGCTATAAAAGCAGCAAATCTTCACAATTAAGAAGCTGGCATCAGGGGATGTTTTGTGTTTTTTGCTTGATGAATGAAAATTAATTGATTGATTGTTAAAATTATTGTAATTTTTTTTTTTTTTTTAATTGACTAATTGTTTCAGCACTTAACTGTAAATTTTACCAAATGGTAGCTTATTTATTTCAGGACGATCCTCTAGCATTAGCATTTGTTTCTGTTATTTTGCAGCAGTTTTTTGTGTCAGTTGTTCCCATCATGCCTCCATTCAGTAGAAAATAGCAGTTGCATACATACTCGCCAACCCTCCTGATTTTCCTGGGTGACTCCCGTTTTTCATCGCACCTCTCCAAATCCTCCCTTTTTATAAAGTCTCAAGGTTGGCAAGTATGGTTGCATATGACTGTAACTTAATGCCCTTCTCTATCATATCACTTGCAGCATTATTAAAATAGGCTCTGCTGACTGATGACTGTTGTGTCTTAATCATAAGAAGTTGATGTCTTCCAGTATTAGCGGTAATAGTTAAACTGCTGTGATTAACGTAACCCTATTAGTTCACTGGGATGAGGGATTATGTGGGATGGAGGATTATTCTGAATTGGACTGACTGATATTATTTTCTGTCTCTGATCGCCGTGTGATTTCTCTCCCCCTCTCCAGCCTCAGGCTTGTAAGGGAACTGGCCCGGCTCTTCCATCCTCCCCCCCTATAACATCCCACTGTGTCGCTCCTCCACGGCGTCCCCTCCCTGCCGTGGCCGTCCCATGGAGAGTGCACGCCCAGCCAGATAGGATGCCTGCCTCGCCCGACGTCCTGCATCCCCTCCTGCCCATCACCACCACCACCTCCTCCTTCTCCTCGCGTGTACCCGCTCTTGCCAACAGTTCCTTGCGGCCCCCGAGGCTCCGCCCCGCCCCGCTCCAACATGGTGGATGAGGTGACCACCATGAAGGATGACGTCATCAACGCCAACACGCTGGCTTGGCTGGTCTGCTCGGGCGTGTCCATCCTGGCCAACACCTGGAGCATCCTCAGCGTCAGCGCCAAGCAGAAGAAGTGGAAGCCGCTGGAGTTCCTCATCTGCACGCTGGCGGGCACGCACATCCTCAACATGGCCATCCCCATCACCATGTACTGCGTCATAACGCTGCGCCGTCAGCATTCCAACTACGAGTGGAACGAGGGACTGTGCAAGGTGTTCGTCTCCACCTTCTACACTCTCACGCTGGTCACTTGCTTCTCCGTCACCTCGCTCTCCTATCACCGCATGTGGATGGTACGCTGGCCCGTGAACTACAGGTAAGACGTCGTTATCTTGTGTATGCCGTTCAGATTACGCTCTTAAAGGGATAGTTTGGGTGTTTTGAAGTGGGGTTGTATGAGGTACTTATCCATAGTCAGTGTATTACCTACAGTAGATGGCGGTCAGTACGCCACCAGTTCGGAGAAAAAGACAGGAGTACCGGCATGGGAGCAAAGCAATGTACTGCTGTGGACGGGGCCGGCAGCAAAACGGATTTTAGCTACCTAAAACAAAATTACTGTAATTTTATCCACAGACCACGGAGGTTGCTGGTCTACCGATGCCTTGATCGGTTAGTTTGTGTTGTATTATTGTTTGACTTTGGTTAGTTCGGATTCACCAAAGTCACACAATAGCACAAACAAACTAACAGATCGAAGCAGCGATTGACCAGTGACTCCAGTGTTCTGCGAGGTAAGATTACTGTTTTTTTCAATGGAGTCTGGTGGCTTTGGCAGTATATTGCTTTGCTTCCATGCCGGTAACTCCTGTCTGTTTCTCCAAACTGGAGGCGTGCTGACCGTCATCTACTGACTATGGATATGTACCTCATAGAACCCCACTTCAAAAACACTCGAACTGTCCCTTTTAATTCAGGTGCTACCATTTTCAAAGGTTATGTCACCCAAATTACAATCTTATATCGTGTAGTATCTGGACAGGAATCATTCCACTAGAGATAACTTTGCCTGTATTCAGGTTTTGAGAGGTCTGCCTCTGAGATTTCTGCCTTCACCTCAATACAAAAAATTCTACAGGAACATTTCTTTCCAGAAACAATATCCTGGTTACACCGAATAATCCAAAGACTTCACTGTAAACAGTTTTTATTGGAACTACTTTCTGCTATGTTCGACCATCCATTTTTCTAAAATTCTTAGCAATAGACTTTGTAAAAATAAGCAAGTCTCTCCATAAACACATTCTGACATTTTAAGCTGTAAATTTTGGACCCCTCGCTGCATTTCTGAGCAGATCCCTGAGATTGGACGGGGGACACAGTCTAGATTAGTGTCACTGTGTTTGAGGGGACGTTCTGCATCAGGTGAAACGTCTCTCCTGCCGGTACCAACACCTCTACCGGTTGCAGTTATTTGGGGTAACGCCATGTTAAAACCTTCTAGACTGAGCATCTGCCAGCTTCATTTGGCTTCTCACAACCAGCGATATTACTAAGTAACGCTGAATAATAAAGATCAGGCTCACCTCACGTTAACAGTCAGCACCCTGCTGCAGTAACACCATCTCGGTCTCGTTAGATTCCCCGAGACATCTGCTGTTCACAAGTAATCAGATGTTCTGAACATCGCGGCTTCCTTTGAAACAAGATTTGGATGCTATTTCTGTCTGTTGTCAGGGATGCTGCTTTAACATGACCTGTTCTGAGGGTTATTAAAGGTTCTCTAGACGATATCCAGAGCTTGAATATAGCATCAAACAACTACATGCTATGTAAAGATACAGAGGAATAGTGTCTACCTGAGCAGAGGATGACGTCGCTCTCCATCTGTGTGTGTTGTAATCCGTGCTTTGTTGACGTAGCCGAGCCGGCCGCTTCATGCACCACTGAGCAACTTTCATAAGAATGAACGTGGCCCCGCCTCCAACGCTGTATCCAGTTCTCTTTATACATCCATGCTGCCACTCCGGCAGCTTTCTGTGCAGCCTCTCTTGGTCCCGGCCGCACGCAACAGCTGCTCGTGGCTTTTTATAGATGGATAGTGGCTGGTTGTTTTGTTTAGCACACCCGTAGCTACACCATAGAGTCGCGCGTGCCTTTTAGTGCTAGTGTTCATGCATGTGAGCGTGCCCTACTTGCTAGCTCACAGCAGCCGCTCTGCACTGCTCTCATACGGCGGTTACATCTGATAACGCCGTCCCGACCGACGGCTAGCTTAACACTTTTAGCCCTCTCAGCAGTGTTACCGATGTTTCCACTGTTAACGCTGTTAGCACCGTTAGCTGCGAACCACCGGCTCAGCCGTTGCCATGTTGAGAGCCGTGCAGAGGCAATAGAAACGCTCCCAATCTCGCATTTAGCACCTTTAAGAAGCAGCCGTTATATTCTTCTATATGATATAGTGCTTTTGGTTATTGTTTGATTTGAAAATTACTTTTGCAACCACATTTAATGACTCAATAATACTATTATGTTGTGAAGTGTGTGTCATTAAAACCCAGGGATTTGTTATGGGATGTCTGAAGAGCAAATACTGTTGTAAATACAGACAGAGCACATAAGAATCTGTGTTCGTCTCTGCACAATACAAACAAGCTACTCTATGTGTCATTGAAATGGTGCAGAAACCGGTGCTGTGGTGCATGTGGTGAAGATCAGCATTCTGGTGCCCCGCTCTTCCTCCTCTGCTGCAAAACAAAGAGTGATTTTACTTCCTGTGGCATGAGGCCTGCAGATGCACAGCCCGTAGTCAGCTTTGCCAATTTTGCAGATAAGCAGACGTTCAAATAAGATATGCAAACTTCCTTTTTAAATCTATGCTCAATCTTGCTATCTATATTGCTTGTGCAGCTGTCATTATTGGCTGATGCCCACGCAGAGATATCGGGCTTTACTCAAATGCCGCTATCTCCCTCATCTGACTATACTCTCTCTCATCTGCTGTCTGGAAACGTTGACTTTTCCTCTCAGCGACTCCTCTTCTTGTTTCCAAGTCACTTTTAACAATGATACGGCGGTGGAGTGATAGCTCGGGCGATGCGCCGTGTAATTGCTGTTCATCTTTCATTTAAATCGCTCCACGTTGGTCCTGCTGAGGTAGCATGGCTGCCTCGTCTCTGACATTAACACGCACCGAAGGCCTGAATTATGAATTCCAACCTTGTACTTCGGCAGCTGTTCTCATCATCCTGCGCTCGCTATCTCTTAGGAGCTTTTCCCCCTCACAACGCTCTCTCTCTCTCGCTCTCTCTCTCTCTGGTAATAGATTCAAGCAGCTTGGTGACGTAACTCCTCCATCATATGTACCCTAGGCACATTCAGGAAAGGCTAGCATAATTACTCACAGTGACAACAAGACCTACTTGTCTTTGCACAAAGCCATAGAGCAGAGAGAGAGAGAGAGAGAGAGAGAGAGGATGCTGCTGCTGCCCCCTCTGTGCCGTTTCTACTGTGTCAGTTCATGGAAGCTAATGCATTTACAAATATTTTAACTCGGTTTTTTTTTTAACTCGGTTTGTGTGTGAGGAGTTGCGTTATATCCAGCCAGCGCTCCTCCAGAGGATTTTAATGAGAGGAAGAAGAGGATCGCCGACATTAAGGGAGACAGATTGAGTTTCCTGCCAAAAACTGCTCCTGGACAACTGACTTAACGGAGAACTAACTGTATTCCTTCCCAACACAAACGAAGCAGGAGACGTGCATTTATTTAAACTGTCTCTACATGTCCCCTGTTATATTATATCTACCTTTTAAAGGAGGCCAATTTATAAATGCTGGACTGAAGTGGAAATGAAATTAAAAAGCCATGAAAGAGACTGTATCTGGGTGTCCCAGCAATGAAATTGTTGTTCAAATTTGCAGTGTAATGCTTAATAACTATATGCACAGGGTTATTACCCAATTTAACATAAAAAATAATGACTAAATAATGTGATTTAATAAGATTTATGGAGTATTTTATGGGTCCAAACACCACTTTTCTTCATGTCCCACAACTCTGGTCTCAATGTTGAGACACATAAAATGAGCTAATTCAGCTATAATATGACATTATTTCAAATGGAATAGTTTCTTATACATATTACTTTACACCATATTAAAATATTTTTTTTGTTTACAAATCATTTATAAGATTTTCTCATCTAAATGGGCCTGTCCCATACCTCTGAGTTCTTACCGCGACACTGAACAAATAGCATAGTAAAAGTTTTATTCAAAGCCAAACAAGTGTAGTTTCCATGGAAACAGAAGTTAGGAAGTGAGCACATGGATGACAGGCCACCCATAGAGGTGACCCTCAAGATCTCTCGAGAAAAACAAGGTGAAGGTCACCTTTTCTTCTTCTTCTTCTTCTTACCATACAGCTTAGTAACATTTAAACAGTAACTTCATATTACTGTTGAATTCATGTATATTAGACGCTAAGAGTCAAAGCTAACGTAACACACCTCGCTAGCTGCCATTTATCTGCAATATTAGCAAAAATGTAATTTCCACGACAGCTTTAGATGTTGACGTAAAAACATTAGACATTAGAATTGCAATATCTGTCATAAAAAAACAACATATTTTATATTTTTTGTGTAAGAAGACTGACATCTATGGTTACTGTCTAAATTATTCAGGGTGTAGAGAAAATCAGGAAACTACGACGGAGTATTAGGGCCACATTGAGGGGGAAAAAATCGGAGATTTCGAGAATAAAGTCATAACTTTACGAGAAAAAGAGTAATTTCCTCCTCTAAAGAGTCAGTTCCTCCATCAGGTCCGTGTGGTTCTTTCTTCAGAATAAACTCAGTTTGTTGCACAATCTTTTCCAGGTCCTGATACTGATGATGATGTGGTGCTGATGAGCCAAAAGATTTGGTTATTTGTGAAACCTAAACGAAAGTATAACTTCACAAGATGCTCCTCGTTCCTCATTTTCGCACAGACTGCTCTATTTCCCCTCTAAAATAACATGTACAATTACTGCTTTATAATATTATGACTTTATTCTCTTTAATTTATGACTTTATTCTCATATTACGATTTTTTTTCTCTTAAATTTATGACTTTTTCCTTGAAATCTCAGATTTATTTTGTTAACCTCAATGTGGGCCTAATACTCTGTCGCATGAACCCCCCTAATTTTTAGATAATGTTTTTATAATCAATATTTACAATGATGCTCAAAGCTTGATGAAAATTAATTTAAATGTCTTAAAAATATAATCAAATTTTAAAAAAGGGAAATGAACATTATTGTAATTTTGCGGTAACAACATTTAGTAAGAACAAGTGATGAGGACCATAAAAAATAAACATGTTAGAGAGTAAAATCTTAACCACTATCCATAGAAAATTCATAGAGGTTGATATTTTTTAATGGATTGGCCTGCTTGTATGATTGGTGGCTGACGCCTTGAACAGCTCAACGGTGTTTTATAGGTGCAAATGTTTTGCTGGGAAAGCACAGTCTTTCATCAAGTTTTGGAAATGGGAACACCAGTAACTGCCTGCCATATTGTTAGATGTACGTATGCTGTTCAAACCTTGAAAAGTGCCACACCACCGCAGGACACAAACGCATTCAGCAAATTGCTCGACTGTAACAATTACTCGGAGGTGAGAGGAAATAGAAATCCCTTTTGCGCTGAGATAGACCTAGATGACAAATAGACCGAGGGACGTGAAAAGCAATCTTTTGCCATCAGCGAAGCATTGATTTACCTCCGTTCAACTCCAGTTTATCAGAGTGATGAATGTTTTGGATGGTGCTTTTGCAGCTTATACGTCCCAGGTGCAGATCTTTTATGTTTATGGTGCCGTTTTCCGCCGACTTTCTCAGTCAGACGTATTTCTTCACCACCAGTTTGCTCGGTGTAAAATATAACTGCACTGTCAGACCTCTCACTAGTGCCCTTTTGAATCATTTTATGCAACTTATGAGTTCACACACAGGTGAGTGGTGTGTGCTGTGCAATGTGCCTTAAATACTATTAGGGGGTCACCTTTCTCACCTTTCACAATCTCCTGCTGCAGGAACGAGTCCTAAAACCCAGAAATGAGTTAGCATTTTAGCCCTTCCTGTTCCCTCATCTGGAAGTCAATGGGTTTTTAGTTAGATGCCTGAAATAAGGTCTGTGGTTAACACAAGCTTAAAGGCAGTGTTGACGATGTTCTCCAGTAGACAGTATTTGTTATATTGGTTGAAATGGTCTTTACACCCCGACAGCGATCCATTACTGATGAGCTCTGAAAAAGGACTGGAGAGGGAGGCGTCATCTGTAGCTGCTGTAATCCTGTAAAAACGTCTACCAATCACTGCCTCGCGGTCCGCTTGGAAAGAACCAATCAGATTCCTCCCTGCTCGTACTCTACCCTTGGCGTGCACCAGCCTGAACTCAAAGCGCGTCGCCGTTTGAAGAGAGAACTCAGCCCTGCAGTAGCACTGCCACGGTTACTTGTCATGAAGTAGCGTTGTTGAGTTGAGGTCCTCTCTCCGCTCTGTGTCTATGCTCTATTATGCTAGCTTTCCAACATCGTCGACCCCATCTTTAAATGCCTGAAATAAGGTCTGTGGTTAACACAAGCGTAAGAGATTTTAACGTTTGTTCTACGACATAAAATCCGTCAGTAAATATCCCTCTTGTGAATTTTGAAGCTTTTATGTGTCTTTAAAAAATGCGGTTGCTAACTAGTGGCTAAATGAGACAACTAAACGTCATCACGCTGACTTGTCCGCCTTTAGCTTAATGGTGGTGATGTGAAGTCGTGCGACCGTGGTGTAGTTTATAACCTTACGTTAGCTTTTGACTTCTTGTGATTGCATTTACGCTTCTAAAATCAGAAAAGTGGTGGATGATGGAAAAATGGAACAATCCCATTGGCGTTTTGTCGAGGGAACCAGGGCGATTCTAACTTCCGGGTTGGCCCACAAAAATACGTCATCCCTGCAGCACTCTGTGCAGTCTTTTTTTTACAGGTTCTATTTTGAAGTTTGTTAAAGTTTTTGAAACATATACTTTCAGTATTCGTGGTCCAAGCACCTGCACAGTTTGTGTTAAAGTTCCCTAGCAGAAGTCGTTTCCAGATCCACCAGTATCAGAGTCGAGGTCCACCTGTTTAACACCCTTATGAGCTACAAGACGTACAGCAGAAAGAAAGCCAAGGCCCATTTCATTTGCAGTTTGACTTACTTTGTGCTAAAATCTGTGTTTCTGCTTCCAGGCTGAGTAACACCAAGAAGCAGGCGGTGCACACAGTGATGGGCATCTGGATGGTCTCCTTCATCTTGTCCACGCTTCCAGCGGTGGGCTGGCACGACACCAACGACCGCTTCTACACCTCCGACTGCCGGTTCATCGTGACGGAGATCGGTCTGGGCTTCGGCGTGTGCTTCCTGCTGCTGATCGGCGGCAGCGTGGCCATGGGCGTGATCTGCATCGGCATCGCTCTCTTCCAGACCTTCTCCATCCAGGCGGGCCACAACGCCGACAAGAACAAGTTCAACGTCCCCACCATAGTGGTGGAGGACGCCCAGGGGAAGCGCAGGTCGTCCATCGACGGATCGGAGCCTCTCAAGACGTCGCTGCAGATCACCTACCTGATCAGTGGGATCGTCTTCATCTACGACTTCCTGACTGGCTTCCCCATACTGGTGAGTACACCGTTTAAACGTGATTGAAGCTTATGATGGAGGTGGTCTGAGAGCCAGCCAGTTAAAAGGACTCCATCACATCGACTAACAGGTCAAACTTCAGTCGTAGATGTTAGACTTCTGGATCAGTTAAGACTGAGTGTGCATGTTTTCAGGCATTCATCAGTGTTTTGTAAGATTTCTAGAGTTCACGTAGCCCCAGATTGCACTTCTCATGTCTTATCATGACGTTAGATTCACAGAGCTAAGCATCTGTTTTTCTAAAACACTAATCCCTAGTGATCTTTCAAAAACCCAGAAGGTTGTCAAACAACACTGCCTGCCTGTTTGGAGGTATTTCCAGAACTCTCAAAGACTCTTCTGCCCATTTGGATCAAAAAAGATGTTGTCTTCTGCACGGTAAAAAAAAAAAAAACAGTGTTTCCCAAATTGCAACTGTACTTCCTAATCCAAACAAACATGGTAGCTGCAAGAAACATATCTCTTTCAGTGGGCAACTTCTGGATCTATAAAGTGAAGTCAATGCTGAAGTACCTTAAACTTGCATTCTCTCTAATAGCCAGCAGGGGGCGACTCCTCTGGTTGCAATAAGAAGTCTGATTGTATAGAAGTCTATGAGACAATGAGCCTACTTCTCTCTTGATTTATTCCCTCAGTAAACATTGTAAACATGAGTTTATGGTCTCAATCTCTAGTTTCAAGTCTTCTTCAATACAGCATGATGTTCATTTAGTAAATTATGGTCCCATTTAGAGTCAAATAGACCATAAAGCAGGGGATGCTTTAGGGCGGGGCTACTTTGTGATTGACAGGTCGCTGCCACGGCGTTGTCCAGTCTGGGAGTTGTCCGTGTTTCCGTCTTACAACTTAAACGAAAAAACGTCTTATATTCAGCGTTCGGTTAAACTTAGCTCCACCCTCTTGTGTCACTTATGGTTGCAAAAAAAACAAGATGGCAACGGCCAAAATGATGAACTCGAGACTTCAAACCAACGGGTGACCTACGTCCACTTCTTCTATATACAGTCTATGATCTCCTTGCTTGTTTCATTTGACGCAAGAAAAATGCTTTTTTTTATACATATAAATAAATTGAAAGAACATTATTATAAATAATTGTTCCTGATAATAAAACTTTCAGTTTAGGTGATGTGTTGAACAATAAGACATTTACAGCCTCAGAGAAGCATTAAGAATAATGTCCCGACCACTTTACAGTGTAGCTTTAAACCTGACAAAATAAATTCATATGAAGTTAGGTTTTGTTGTGTTATGATTATGACTTATAGCTATTCACAATAAGGACTTGTATGTACAGTATTTTCACGTTGGCGTGTATAGAAAGAAACGCGCACTAGAATACAGTGAGATCTGGCCGATGGCAGCCATTTTTTGTGACCTCTTCACTGCTCAGACTGTTTGCTTCGGGTGAGGGAGGTTAATTGAGTCAGAGAGAGAGAGAGAGAGAGAGAGAGAGATTAAACATTAAGGAGAAAATAACGGTTTGAGGGTGGAGTTTATCCACTGTAGCTCCTGCTACCATACTGTTTTATTATTTACATGAGCTGAAATGTTTCCGCTCATCTGGGGTTTTAAGTAGGTCAGGCTTCGTGTGGTGTGTGTCTTTATATACAGTCTGTTGGAGGAGGTAAGGGCTGTTTATATAACCCCAGGTACAGGTCACAGTTGAGCACTGGAATCATCTTCCCTCTGTTGTCTTTTAGGGAGCTTTAAAACTACAGCGTAACTTCTCTCTCCCTCCACTTCCTCTGGAAACTGATCCTTCAAGTGCATTATCAGTGGGTGAATGAGTGAGCTTTGTTTCAATGCTTCGCCATTTGGTTTGCAAATTCCACCCTCAGGTTCTCATTCATTTTTAAACAAGTCAGTTCATCGGTTGTCTATATGCAGACGTGAGAGCCCGTGGACGGCTCCAGGCTTCATTGCTTATTGTGTGATGCAGCCAAACCAGCCATCATGTCATCTTAAAAGCAAGTCAACATGGTATATTTTTCCATAAGGAAAATGTACTTTGACAGTTTACCCTCTGCTCATGTTAAAGCCACATGGATTAGTATGTCGAGGAAAAAAAAAAAGTCATAGTATGTCGAAAAAACAAACAAAAAAAAGTCCTAGTATAGTATGCCGAAAAAAAAAGTCATAGTTTAGTATGTCGAAAAAGAAAAAAAAAGTCATAGTATAGTATGCCGAAAAAAAAAAAGTCATGGTATAGTATGTCAAAAAAAAAAAGTCAGTTTAGTATGTCGAAAAAAAAAAAAAAGTCATGGTATAGTATGTAGAAAAAAAAAAAGTCAGTTTAGTATGTCGAAAAAAAAAGAAGTCATGGTATAGTATGTCAAAAAAAAAAAAAGTCAGTATAGTATGTCGAAAAAAAAAAAGTCATAGTATAATATGTCGGAAAAAAAAAAGTCATAGTTTAGTATGGCGAAAAAAAAAAAAGTCATAGTTTAGTATGGCGAAAAAAAAAAAAGTCATAGTTTAGTATGGCGAAAAAAAAAAAAAGTCATAGTTTAGTATGGCGAAAAAAAAGAAAAGAAAAAGTCATGGTATAGTATGTCGAAAAAAAAAAAGTCATAGTATAATATGTCGAAAAAAAAAAAAGTCATAGTATAGTATGTCGAAAAAAAAAAAAAAAAAGTCATAGTACAGTATTCATACACTGATGGCAGAGGCTGCCATGCAAGGTGCCAACCTGCCCATGAGGATCTGATCTAAATACTTATTCACACACCGATGACTCAGCCCTCAGGAGCAGTTTGGGGTTCAGTATCTTGCTCAAGGACATGTGACCGGAGGAGCCGGGGATCGAACCACGACCTTCCAATTTATGGACGACCTCCTCTACCTCTTGAACCACAGCCGCCACCTTAATAGAACTGTCTATTAAGGTGTGTGGTTACCTTCTAGACACGACCGCGTTAGCCTCTGGCCAGCAGCAGTATAGTGTGTCTCAAATACTCGCTGCCTTCATAACCCAGCTGCACACGGACCACAGAGCGATGTGCCGAGGCTTCTCAGGTCTGGTAGAATCTAATGTTAACGTTATCTTTGTTGATCCAGTTCGGTAGCTTGCTTCCATGGCTGCAGAAGGCTGTGTTTAGCGTGACAATTTGTTTCATATGTGGCAACGGGGTGTTGAAATGGGCAGTGGACGGGATCACACCGGCCAAAACAAAAACAGACGTTCTGAACCGGAATGGAAATTTCAAAGGAGAACATACTGGCTGTAGCATTGAAGTGTTATTGTTCAGCATGTTTCCTTAATCTCTGATGACATATCATGGTAATTTTATGCTTTATTACAGTAAATCTAATGACATATTGGTCCTTTAACTTCAGTTGTCTATTAATGGTTAGAGGAGGTTTTGTTAGATGACATTTGACTTGTATCACTTCTAAGTGGGAGATGTCAAAGCATCCATCGGTTTATATATCGCCTCAGTTCTGTTATCATTTGTACAAGCCATCTGTTAGTAGTCATTTTCAAATTTGGCAAACCTTTTTTAATTAAGTGTTGTACACCTGAGGCAAGCCAAACAGAAACGTCTGAAAGCAGCACTATCTGCACGAGCCGTTAATGCTGAAATCTGATGCTCACAGCGAGATTACTAGAACTTTAACGCATTAAAATCACAGGAGAAATGTGCTTTAGTGTTCTGAATTACACCGAAAATGATTGTGAATAAAGGTATAGAGGCTGAATGAATAAAGGTATAGAGGCTGAATGAGTAAAGGTATAGAGGCTGAATGAGTAAAGGTGTAGAGGCTGAATGAATAAAGGTATAGAGGCTGAATGAATAAAGGTATAGAGGCTGAATGAATAAAGGTATAGAGGCTGAATGAATGAAGGTATAGAGGCTGAATGAATGAAGGTATAGAGGCTGAATGAATGAAGGTGTAGAGGCTGAATGAGTAAAGGTATAGAGGCTGGATGAATAAAGGTATAGAGGCTGAATGAACTCCATTATTAAATCCTTGCTGGTAAGAGCAGTTACTCAGCGCTGATGAGCTCACAGGTCTTTAGGCACCATTTCTTTATATAATGCTGTTTAATTAGTTTCATGTTTTTACTCGTGAGGTTCAACAACATCACGCTAGGGCTGGGCGACATGGCCTAAAAATAATATTGCGATATTTTTAGGCAATATCGCGATACACGATATATATCGCCTTTCACCTTTGATGCATACAATCACACCAATATGATGATTCTTGTAGTCCCTGCAGGATATGTCTGCATTAAAACCTTATTGTTCATATTCATTAGTGGTTTCTATTGGAACAATTTTAATCTCGCATGCAAAAAGGGGGAAATCACAAGTTAAATTTAACAAAACAGTATCCAACTACGCTTACCAGTGTTGCGATGTAGTTTACAGCGGCCGTGAATTCTTTCCATTTTGCACTTTTTTTGTCATATGGGATTGCCTTGTAAAGCGAGGAAGCCAGAGTCATTTGCCTCTGGGCTGGTTCTGGTTGCGTTGGTCGTGTTCTCGCTACCGTACTCGCTTTGACGCTTCAGTTCTTTCGCTTTCTCCGGGCTCCGGGCTTTCTCTCTCCGCTGCGTCCCTCCATAAACAAAAACACGCCGGCCGAATACGTCACACACTCGCCCAGGAGAGAGGTCTGGATGGAGGCGGAGTCTGTGACGTGTTTATCTGTGTCTGTGAGATGGAGCCGGAGGAGAGAAAGAGAGAAGGAAATGCCAAAGCGAGTCTCATGCCGGCGTGGTGGCTTAAAAACATTACATGACAATTTGTAGTCGATGTTCGCGATATAGTCATTTTATATACCGCGCGTGGGACAAGCCGCGATACATCGACCTTTATTCCCCTACATCACGCCTCTACACTGAGATGTTTGAGATCAGGATCAGAGGGGAAACCGCATCCTTGTTGTTTGTTAAGCTGGATGTTGATTTGAAAAGACAGAGGTGTATCACTTTTACAACAACATCCTGTTTCTGTCTGTTTCTGTATGAGTGTGCATAACAGAGAGGGTATTATAGTACTATATGAAAGATCCTATTTCCATTGCAGCGACAGAAACAACTAAAGTTCTGCTCGCTGCCTTTATGACCCGATGTAATGAGCTATTTAAATGCATGGAAAGCTGTAACACATACAAATGCATCGTGGTACACAGAAATACTGACAAATAGATAAATGAACAGAATAGAATCACCAGATTTTAGATGCTAAAAAACAAAAGTGTAATTATTTATATGAGCATATACTCAAGAGCTGGTGTGTGAAAGTGAAAGCCATTGAGATGTTGTCTTTAAAAAACATTGGCCACCATATATGTATCTACTTATGCAACACTAACACTCATTATATAACTCCTAGTAGTAATTACATCATTACTCATTCAAATAGTAAAGTTCATACAGGTTATTGGGCTGTAAGAGTTTATATTTAGATTAAAACACACAACACTACTGATAAGAACTCCACCACTCTTAAGCTTTCTAATATACTGTACTTGGATAAGCTTTCAAAATACCCGTCGGTGGAAAATACATTAGCTGTAACAACATCATAACCTGGAAAATCAAGACCAATAATCCCTGGGTTGGAAACACAGGATGCTCATATTAACAGGTTAGAGCAGCCACATAGCCTGAGTGAGCAGCGTGACGGGTTCGCAGCAAAATTCGAAGTGAAAATGATCTTTTGACCGTAAATTGACATCATAACAGCAACATTACTACAGTCTCAATGTCTATATCTGTAGAATATGTCCCAGACATATGTCTATTGAAGCGACTACTATCAATTGAAAGCAGCTAAGAAGCTAAAATAGACTCTTACTGTGTGACTCGTTCCAAAAAGTCCAAAAGTCACACCCATGTGCCAACTACCGGAAGTGATCTTTAACTGTCACTTGGATTTAGTGTTTTGTGAGTGAACCAAAGGAACGTGTACAGCCTAAACAAATAATAATAATAATAATAATAATAATAAACAACAGGCTAAATACACACTTTTGCTCCTACATCTATTTTTAACTCAACACTTCCTGTTTCCGTTTCAAAATATCCCTTTAGTGTTTTTTTTTTTCTGTGGACAGAATTCCTTCATTTGTAAACACGAGGCTTTTATTCTGAAATATTTGCAGGACAGTGTTGTAGAACATGCAGTGACTTGCATGGCTCCATAAATAAATAAATAAATAGAGTACCGGGTTTAAATTGTGGATTATTATCATTATTAACAAATTAGCTTCTTTGCTTCTTAACCTATTTCTGTCTAAAATAAATATAAATTACTTTTATACTGAAATGAGATAGCCATGATGAACGGCAAACTCTGTGTAGAAAGAAAGAAAGAGCTGGCGGCAGCAGCAGACACGCTGCCGCTGTGGACGCCACATGCGTGAGAAACGCAGCAATTAACACGCTGTTCATGCATCTAGTGTGGACGCCACATGTGTGAGAGACGTAACAGTTCGGCGCGACAGCCATTAACACAGTGCTCATGCATCTAGTGTGGACGCCACATGCTTAAGAGACACAGTAGTTCGGCGTGGCAGCCGTTAACACGCTGTTCATGCATCCAGTGTGGCCCGGCGTAAGCGTCCAGTAAACCGTTACGACATTTTCTGTTGCCAGAATGAGTGTTTTTATTTTATTACTGTTATGCTCTCTGGCTGCAGCAGGTGATGTGTTTTAATAGAATGTGTTTACCTACAGTGTATTTTGTTGTTAGCAGTTTTTAAAAGGGGGTCAGCTCAGATCAATATCAGACTTCACAACTTCATCAAGCTTGTTAGTGCTGCTGCTGCTGCTGCTGTGAGTTCACGGTATGACCAGAGGAGGTGACACCCGAGATAATGAGTTTGAGTTAATCAATGTGATCAGTGTCTCGGCCCCGATGCGTTAGAGAAGAGGATCAGACCCTGAACCTGTCTTTGATGAGCAGATAATGCACTCTGTTGCTTCACTGAGGTAGATAACTCATATTAGCTCTCATGCTTGTTGGTAAAAGGGGTCGTGCCCTAAACAAGGTCACCTCTCCTACACTGAGGAGCGGTTCAGTGCCTGAATACAGAGATGAGATTAATGAATACGATAATTGGATGTATTAATTTAACTCAAAATCCAACGAGTGTCCTGAAAGCATCTGAACCAGTTTCTGATAAATGTTAGAAAACAAACAAAACATCTGAATTCATTCTTCTATTCAAGCTTTCAGCTTGTTGTATTTCACTACTATTCCATAAACTCTATTAATGGGACATGGATTCACTTTTAGATACACAATATAAAATATGTTATTACTCATATTTGGTTCATACTGTATATTTATATTGTGAGTTTACATGCTGCATAGGATTCATGGGACGGTTGTGTTACATAGTTAATATCCAGTCATGATGTGAATATATGTTACGTCTACATGAAAGGGCTGAAATGAGTAGTCCATTCATCAATTATTCAACTGTTTTGATAACCGATTAATTGTTTAAAGGTCCCATATCGTGCTCATTTTCAGGTTCTTACTTGTATTTTGTGTTTCTACTAGAACATGTTTACATGCTGTAATGTTAAAAAAACAAAACCTTATTTCCCTCGTACTGTCTGTTTTGAATAAATCTGTATTCACCCTCTGTCAGAAACGCTCCGTTTTAATGCATTTCAATATAATTGCTACGGAATTGCGTTGCTAGGCAACACATTGGGTCCATGTTTACTTCCTGTCAGCTGATGTCATTCACATACATCGCAACAGGAAATAAACTGGGACACATTTAGAATGTTTACGTTTAAAACCGTGTAATGGTCTAAATATTGTATATTTGTGACATCACAAATGGACAGAAATCCTAACGGCTTGTTTCAAACGCACATTCCTGAATACGGGCTGTGTGTGTTTCTCTGTATATTGAGCGTTTGGATAGTTTACCAGTATTTAGATTTAGCACACCTGCTTTATAATGTAAAGGACATGAAAATCTCACTTTTTTACAATATGGGACCTTTAAGTCTTTCCTGCATTCTAGCTTCTCAAACGTGAGGATATGCTGCTTTAATATGTTGTATATTATTGTAAATTGAATATTTTGTGATGTTGTTTTTATGCCATGGCCGGAGGCATTATGTTTTTGGGTTGTCTGTCCGTTACTCAAGGATGAGCTGATTAGATTTTTGTGGTCAAAGGTCACTGTGACCTCACGAAACATGTTTTCAGCCATAAATCAAGAATTCATATGCTCATTATGACAATTTCACACAAATGTCTGACAGGATAAAATGATGAAGTGATGACATTTTGGACAGACATGGATGTAAACTGCAACTTGACTGGTTGGCGGAGGCATACAACCACGAGGCGATGATTCTAGTTTATTATTTAATGACATTTTGTCGACTAAATGAGATTGATTCATTGAAAAAATAATTAACAGATAAATTTACAAAGAAAATAATCATTAGTTGCAACAACAGCCATTGTATTTGTGTCCACTGTATGTCGCAACAGTATGTCGGCTGCTTGTCGGATTAGTTAAAGATGGAGTCGACGATGTTGGAAAGGTAGCATAATCTGAAAGTAGCATCGTCTCAGGAGCTCCGTCTAAACATCTGAACTAAAATCATTTTTTACGGCAGCTTATTTGTCTGTTGAAGTTTTGCAGAGTTTGTTCATATTCTAAAAGTGACTTTAGTTACTTGATACCCTAAATACAGTATCAGCAGTAGGTATATACCCATAGTATTATGATATTGTACAGAACTTTGATATGATGGGGTTTGGTGTTTAAACTGCTGAGGTTGATGTTGACACCAGGAACATGGTACTAATACTCATTCAATGAGGTGTGATGTATCTTGAGTTCTGTTTTGTTCTGACCCGTTGCTTACCGTTGCCCAGGTGGTGAGCTTTGCCAGTCTGAAGTTCGACCGCTCCTACAACTGGATGGTGTTGTGTGTGCTGTGGTGCTCCATCGCCCAGTCCATCCTGCTGCCCATGTTCCTCTGGGCCTGTGACCGCTATCGGGCCGACATCCGCATGGTGTGGGAGAAGTGCGTCGCCATCATGTCCAACGACGACGTGGACGAGGGTAAGACACTTTCAGACGTCTCCCTCCCGTCATGCCTTCCTTTTCCCCTCCTCCCCCTCTTCCTCCTCCTCCTCCTCCTCCTCATCCTCTCCAACCTGATGATGTGAATATGGATGATGATTCCTATTACCTCAGACAGCCCAGCGTGGACTAGTAAAAGCTCTAAAGAGTAGAGTTTGTGCTGTTAAATGCTCTCTGAGGACTAACTGAATTCTCAACAGAGGTTCTAAAGATAATTTGGTTTATTTTTTGCGGTGTTTCAAATTCATAGACGCTTTGAAGTGAACTTGCAGATAATTTGCTCGAGTTTACAAAATCCAAGTGACAGTTAAAGACGGGGCACGACTCTCGTTTGTGTTGAGAAGTGTTCTGGACTGTCTTTGGCCATAGGAATTACAGTGACCAATGTCATTTATCAACCTGAACAGCTTTGTCTCTTAGCCTATAGGGAGTAGTTGTCCTGGGGAAATTGAGGTCAGCAATATTGCAGGGAGGGAACATCTTTAGTTTATAGCCTAATGTTTGATAGAGATTTCCACCTCTCGTCCTTGAGGTACAGTATGATATCACTTTTTGTGATTTACAATCCTCAAAGGTGATTTTATTTTAATCATCTTTATGCAACTGAGATATGCTGAAATTCACAAAACTACTTTTTAGTTAAATGCTGCACCCGATTCGACTGTTCGATTCGACTGTTCGATTCGACTGAGAAAAATTACTACAAATATGTAAATATTGGAATTGGTCATCTCAAAAATGGCAAATTTATCTTTATGAAGTAACTAATTTGTTGTATTTACCCCCTTTTTGGGAATATATAGACACCTTTCTACCCCGGGCTATCAAAATAATAGGCTATATAATAATTACAACGGAGTATTAGGGCCACATAGAGGAAAAAAAATGTATCTGAGATTTCGAGAATAAAGTTATAGGTTGACAAGAAAAAAAGTATTATGAGAATAAAGTCAAAATATTAGCATATATATATATACGTATATATATATGTATATATATATACATATATATATATATTAGTAATTTTACGTGTTATTTTCTTTTTTCTCGTCAAGTTATGACTTTATTCTCGAAATCTCTGATTTGTTTTCTCTCAATGTGGCCCTAATACTCCGTCGTAAATAATAAATAATGGTGACAACAAAATAAAAAACATAACAATTTCTTATATTTGCAGCCTATTTAGAGGTACATTTTTACATTTGGTTCAATTATTATGGAGCTTTTTACAATAGCAATCATGAGTTTGGCTGTTTGTGCATGTTTCTGAAATAAGAATTATACATATTTGGTTTATTTTGAATGGTCATTATTACTTAGTAGGTCTGAAATCAGTGGTCAAATGTTATCATGTGACCTATCATGTGACCTTTTGTTGTTAGGAGATGAAACTGAAGTGACAAAGTGTCTGTTTAACGTAACTTTCTGTACTAAAATATATATTTTCTGTGTTTTTGTATGTGGTGTGTACTTTATAAAATGCTTTACTTTACCATGCTACGAGATCGATGTCATTACAAAACAAAAAGAAATATTGCTGGACTAAGGACGTATTTACCTTGCGGCACTTTTTCTTTTATACTCCAGTGCTTTTAAAACTGGGCAATCTTCCTCTGAACTGCTCCGGCATGAGAGGATGACACAATAAATGGTTCTCCATTTATTTGTTTCGGATCCAGAGGGAAACTGGAATGATTGCAATAAAGCTGAAAAGCACTTTCATGTCATTATGATGATGGTCATATTTCCCTCAAGTCACAAAGGGATGCACCCAAGTTGTTTTGTTCTGGAAATAGATATAAAATGAATATATGTTTATTTTTTGTTTTGTTTTGTTTTAACTTATTTTGTTTGTGTGATGTGGACTCCCACCTACTGGTCAGATTAAAGTGACTTAAAGGTCTTATTGATAACATTTTTATGTGGAAGAATATTTAAAAAATAACATTCACAGAGCTTTTAGAAAGGTGCCGTGGCTTTTCATCAAAAAATATAAGGATTGTGAATTAATTAGGGCTGTCCCGAATACTATTTTTTGCGCTTCGAAAGCTTCGGTGAGTGATATTCAAAGCTTCGCGGCGCAGCGTGGTGTAGCAGGCTGACATGTTCTTCTGTCTGTCTGTCTCTTCTGCCTCTCTGTCTGTCTTCTACATACAACAAACAGCGATATCTGTCTGAAAATAACTAATAACTAGAATGGCACTCGGAGAGCGCAGACCTCCGCCAACGCATGACTTTAAAAACAGATCACAGCTGGCGGTACCGTGAGGTGGTCGGCTTATTATTAACACGGTGTGTTTCCGTGTAACGTGTCGGCGGATGCCTCTCTCATTCAGCAGCCTTGTTATGTCTGTATAACGTAACACTACGTTGTCTCTCATTCCGTCATCTACCGCTTTGTTCTTTCTCACCGCGGATGGCCAGCAGCTCCCGCACACACATCCACACCATGGATGGGTTAAGATCCACACACGTATCTCTCTGCTCGAAGAAGGAGGAAGGAGGCGGGGTCATGCGTCATCAACGCGTCATCAGTTACACTGCGCATGTGCTTTACCCTCTGGTCTTAATGCTCAGGCTGATGGGAATTCTTAAAAAGATTCCTGAATCCGGATCATTATCCGGATCGCCACCAAAATTAAATGGATAGTTCATTGTGCTACACCCCACCCCTCCAAAATATTCAAATCATTCAAATCTATCGCGGACTTTTGGAGTAATCCTGCTAACAGACAAACCAACAAACCAACAAACCAACAAACCAACAAACCAACAAACAAACGCCGGTGAAAACAGAACCTCCTTCCTAGGCCTTCAGCCTTGGTGGAGGTAAAAAACCCTGAAGCATTTAAATGCTGATTTGAAGGTCGGTTACCATGGCAACGGTTGAAGCTTCGAAGCATCCGGGTCAGCCCTAGAATTAATCATTTTTTAAAATGTTGGCGGGTCCAAAATTCCTGCTTTGTTTATCTCTATGGAAGATAATTTATCTGACATTTGGTTCCCACTTCTAACAAGTCTTGTTACTAGCAATGTTATCAATAGCACCTTTTAAAGAGCAAAATAGTGAATATATTTTAAGGTAGAAGTCTGAATTAAACTGCAAACTTATATGACTAATAGATAAAAACAGAGAAAGAAAGTGGTCCACAAATGAAACATTTCATCGAGGAATCTCAGACACTTCAACAAAATTTGGTTCCAAAATGAGGTCACATGATAATCATAGAAAAGGCTTGTGGAAGATCTCCACAGTTCATGCAAACTGATGACAGCATCTGTCTTTTTTCTTCTCTCTATTGGCACTGTTTTAAACTCAACCCGATCTGAACCCCTTCTCTCCTGTTTCTAACCCCTCCGAACCTTTTTGACCCCCTCCCTCTCGACATCCTCCCTGATAACTGCTCGTTGTCCAGCAGGAGCCGTAACAACACGACTCAGGGCCCGGCCATATTATTATTATTATTATTATTATTATTATTCTGTGTGATAATTAACACTGCCAGTTCTCTGCTTTTTTACAGAGGGCTTGCCATGTATAACTCATCACAGTTGTATGTATAAAGGATTGTTTCCTGTTTTCCCAAAGCTACTGACTTGCATGCCGAGCTGCCTGTGCAAATAGCTATTTTCATCTTTCATCTTTTTGGACAAACATTTTCCTCAATATCAGCATTTAACACCCATCTCCAATTGATCTTTAATGAACATGAATGCACTAATTGGGAACTTGGTAGATGGGTATTTATTCACTAAAAACATTGTGTGTATGATTTTCTTGTTCAGAGTGTAACCAATCAGGGGCTTCTTCTTCTCCCCTTACGAAACATTTAAATTGAATTATTGGTCTTTTTTATAGCAATTTTTATTTTTTATGATCTAAACCTTATATATTCCAGAGCATCCCCCTAGGCTAAGTCAACCAACCAGAGAACAATTGAACTTGTCTCTCTTATCTATTCGTCTGTCTCTGTCTGTCTGTCTTGTGTATTGAGTCCGTTGCTCTCTAATCCTGACGCTCGTGCTTTTTCTGCACTTTGCAGAAAACAGCCAAGATGGAGGAATTCATGCCGACTTAATATATGACAGACCATATGACTATAGCTCGGCGCCTGAAATCGTGACGGTAGACCGTAATGCCAAGTATGAGTTCTCAACCTTAGAAAGGGGGGTTCCGAAAGGGTATCCATTGAGGGAACATCAGGAAGATAAAATGCAGTATTTGCAGGTATATTTTTTTTATTGATTTCTCTTCATTTCTTTTACTTGATCAGTTGAATAATTTATTGTGCATGGTGAAATGGCCTTGTGTGCCCCTTTGCTTGAATTCAATCAGACATTTTGTGATGCTATCTCTCCCAGATATGCCACAGATTTTCTTTTTTTTTTTTGTCTTTTTGACATGAATCAAAAAAATACACTCTGGCTGACTAATGTTTGGTAAATATGACCATCGGCAGTCCCATCAACATGTTAGATGTGCTTCATTTATCCACTAGTGTGTCCTAGCTACGGACCTACATTTTATTTTTGTACGAGGGTAAGAGTGTAGTAACCGACTTACCTTCTACATTTCAGGAATCCCTCAAACGTTTCATGAAAGCACTATAAACATTTGCTCATGTTCTACCCAAAAAGCATTGTGTCCATTGGATCCGGCATCCATTCCAGTCAGATGCAGAGCTGTGAAATGCTCCTTTTTCAGCCTGCATTAACACCAAAGCTGCAGCCTTCTAGGACAATCCAACAAAAACCTTATATTCCAACTGTAAACTCCAAGTTCTGGCCCAGAATCCAATATTATCAATATATATAATCATGAAAATGATTGATTAATGATGATGAAAATCTTGCTGGACTTGGCCTGGAAGGCTGTGGTGAGGATAACGTTAGAATCAACTGATGCAACCCCACACAATATTAACTTTTACACTGTGTCATCTTTGTCAGAAACAAGTTTTCTCAGTATGGCCTGCAGCTGAAGCAGTCTGCATACTTGAATAATTTGCTTATTGAATATCAAAAGAAATTATAAAATAAATATATTGTTATAACACCCCAGATGTCCGACATTAAAATGGACATTTTTAATATTCACTATTCAATTTGACTTTTTTTTACAAAGCCTTGAAACAGAGATGTATACAGTAGCTGTCATTTCATCAGACCGAACCATTACTCCATCCATTGTTTTTGTGTCCGATGCATCTCGTCATATGACGGATTAATTAGATTGTAAAGTAATTTTTAGCTGTGTTATTCTTTGCTGTATAGATTACTCCAGGGATGATGTATTTCTGTAGGCCAACCAGGAAGTTAGCATCGCCCTGGTTTCCTCCACTAAAAGCCAAGGAGATTGTTCCATTGGGTTTTGGATTATTGCAGAAAATAAAGTCTGTGGTAAACACACATTTATGATACTAAATAAACACCACTTTTATGGTTTTTGAAGCTTGAATGCAATTGTCGGAAGTAAAAAGCTAACGTTAGGGCTATAAACGAACTACACCACGGTCGCGTGGGTATAAACAACGAGGCTGTAAAGGAGGACGAGTCGGCGTGATGACGTCTTATTTAGCCACCTGTTAGCAACAACCTTTTTTAAGACACAAAGGTTGCGTCTGAAATTCCACACTAACGTGATTTTAGATCTTATTTGTTTACACATATAAAAAAGGTACAATAGAGATTACACAAACAACAACAAATGTGATGGAGAGGTGCAAAAAAAAAACCTTGGTGGGGCTCGATCAGGGCAATCTCCGGTCCACTGCATACCTTAATCAATTATTAAAAAGCATGGTAAAGAGATATAGAAGAAGAAAAAAAAGAAAAAGATATTACCATCACATGCATTCAAAAGACAAAGTTAAATGGAATTAAAGGTCCCATATTGTAAAAAGTGAAATTTTCATGTCTTTTATATTATAAAGCAGGTTTAAGTGCTTTATAAATACTGTTAAACTATCAAAACGCTCACTATATGGAGAAATACATAGCAGCCTGTACTCAGAAATTGTGTGTTTGAAACAAGCCGTTAAGATTTCTGTCCATTTGTGATGTCACAAATATACAATATTTAGACCATTACACGGTTTTAAATGTTTATTTCCTGTTGCAGTGTATGTAAATAACATCAGCTGACAGGAAGTAAACATGGACCGAAACTGTTGCGTAGCAACGCAATTCCGTTGCAATTCCGTTGAAATGCACTAAAACGGAGCGTTTCAGACAGAGGGTGAACACAGGTATATTCAGGCAGACAGAACGAGGAAAATAATGTTTTTTGAACATTACAGCATGTAAACATGTCCTAGTAGAAACACAAAATACAAATATGAACCTGAAAATGAGAACGATATGGGACCTTTAAATCATGTATTTAACTAAAAACCCACTGACTTCCAGACGAGGGAACCGGAAGTGCCAAACTGTTAACTCATTTCCAGGTTTTAGGACTCATTCCTGCAGCACTATATTGGTCTCACACTAAGGTTTCGGACATACTATAATATCTCTCTCTGTTTAGTAGCCTGTTAGTGTGGAATTTCTGATGCAACCTAAATGTATGATGGGGAAACAAATAAGGGGTCTTTACAGGACGACATTAAAGGCCCAACTAGACCGTGAATCAACAAAACCCTTCAAATCATTTATCAAGTAGCACCTCCATTTGAGAATTGCTGTGGCACTTCTCAAGTGGTTTAATTGCAGAATAAAGCCTCTTTATTGGCTTTATTGTCTTGTTCTGTGAGTCTGTCTCTCTTCAACCTGCATCTCAACTCATTCTCATGCTTGTGCTGCCCTCTGCTGTTTAGCCCTCCTCCCATCTCTCTCTCTAACACTCACTCGATGCTACTGTACCGTCTGCTGTCTCATGTCTCTGTATTTACTAAAACCCACCACAGGGGGGCAGGCTGATATCAATCTTGTGGCTCTTGACGTCACCTTGACAAACCCTCTCTCTCTTGCATAGTTGTCAGAACAGAATGGCATGTGAGTATAACATGTAGGGAAACCATCACCTTTTCTTTTTTTTCTCCCAGTTTTCATCTCCAAATAATGGAGGTGAAATACTAGTTCAGTTATAACCATGTTGAAGTATGTTAAAATGTTCACACATGTCTGAGGGATTAATTAAAAAACAGTTAAAATAAACACTTAACATCTTGGACAATGTGCTGCATGTAGGATTTAACGCAAACGGCTGAATCAGGGCACCAAAAATAGAAAAGAGCTATAAATATTTAAGCAGTTCATTGGGACTACTGCAAATTATTATAAAATTACAGTGTATTATCACAGTGGCATTGACAGCCACATAACCTTGATGAATCCTACATGTAATTAATCAATAATCTAGGTGTATTAATATCTATAATGTTATATATATAACATGTTATTATGCTAACTGGTTCTGTGTTGCTTTAGGTGAATGAACAGCAAAGTTATGTATACAACTGAAGGGTTTGGTCTGTGTGTTGCGTTCAGGTGCCCCCTACAAGAAGATACTCCCACGACGAAACCGACATGTGGACCAGCGACCGGATCCCCTCATACCTTCACCGCTGGGGCTCCACCGAGGACATGATAGTGACTGCCCACTACAGCTCCACCTTGCCGCGCCGCGAGAGGCGCAGGAGCAGCCTGGTCTCCTACCACGAGGAGAGCCACCATCACCATCACCCGCATCGCAAGCGGCGACGCTCTGAGGACAGCATGCACTCGAGCCTCAAGCACCTGCCGCGCGTGGTCTGCGGCGGCGGGGAGCACTACGAGGACGAGCTGCGGTGTTTTAGCCGCGATGAGGTGATCAACTTTATAGACGAGACGCCGCTGCCGAGCCCCAGGAAGAGCCCCAGGAAGAGCCCGAGGCGCATATCCACCATCTCCCTCATCCCCAATGTGTACGAACAGCACACAGTCATCCTCCCTCACTTCGCGCTCACAGACTTCGAGCGGGAGCCTCAGGCGCTCAGGCGGCTCTCGGAACACAAAAGGAGCAGTAGTCGGGGCAACACGCCCGAGGCTTCCCCCAAACCAGACAGACCTGCTGGGAAGAAGAGCCCCGGGGCCTGTGGCTCTGGTAAAGGCTGCCGGGAGCGCTCTCGGGACGGGAAGCAGCAGCAGCAGCAGCAGCAGCAGCAGCAGCAGCAGTGTGACGTGGGCTCACCTGGGCGCAGCCAGCAGACTCCGGGTCACTCCGCCTGCAGGCCCAGGACAGGCGGCGGAGCCAGGGCCGGCGCTGGAGCTGGAGCTGGAGCTGACTGGGGGCATCACAAGCACCTGAGCAAGGGTGAGAGTAAAGGAAGCACAAACAGTTTTGTAAGCACACCCTCGGCATCGTCCTCGGGATACATCACCTTTCACTCTGATTCTGTCGGCTCCACCTAAATGCTTGTTAATAATCAATATTATTACTTATCATAATGAAAACCACTGGAATATTGGTGGTTGAAGGGAAAGTGACATACTGGATTATTTGTCCTTTTTACTTGTGCCACTATTCTGTTTTACTATATATACCACCAAAACATATCTGTTGGGCCTCGGGAGCTTTGGACATCATTTCTGAATGGGCCTATTATTCATACGTAGGCTGGTGAGAAGGTCGGGTGGTTCTGTTATTCAGCTTTCACATCACAAAATATCCACATTTTTATTTCCAGCACTGACACAAATAAACTTTTTTTTTTTTTTTTAAATGGCATGAACATTCCCACACCTTGTTTTTAGCTGTTCGATGTTGTTTCTTATGAACTGCTCAAAGAAATGGAGGAGGTGAAGTTGTCTTTTTATTTTTCTTTCCACTTAAGAACTTGAAATCAAACTGTATTTTATTTTGCCTTTTTAAACGGCTGTGTGTTTTCGTTGTATGGACACATTTGCTTTCAAACCAAACTTTCCTGAATACTGCCCGTGTACCTTTGAGATTGACTCCAGGTACATGACACAATATACATGTTTATTTTGTTTTAATCATGATGTACAACTTTTCTATTAACATTTTTATTCACAACACATGAAAATCTTTTTTTTTTTAAACACCCCTTTGTTGAAGTAAACTGAGAGTGGTAAATCCCAAACTCTTTAATGCCTAATAGTTTTACTGTGTGATATTGAGATATAACCTGAAGACCCCTCAATTCTTAATGAAAATGTGAAGTCAGTTTTTAAAGATTGACATATCATGTATATATGAAGGATATTGGAGTTATGGTTTTGGTGTTTTTTTGTTTTGTTTAATGAGACGTTTGCTTAGAACATTTCCTCCCAAGTCTTATTATTCCAATGTTTGTGTTAACTTTGGAGATCGTCCGGTACCACATTACATATTTACATATAAAACATCAGACCAATACAGCTGGAAATGATGCTTTGTCCCCTCTTATTTGTTTAAGTAACTTGTTAAAAAGCACCAATATTTTTTTCTTTTTAAGTAACTCTCTAAGAGGGGAACCTTTTAAAAGACGTCAAATGGCCCAAAAGTTGAATAATCACAGCCTTCAAGCTGACTAGATGTAGCATAACTTCAATGCCGGTGTCGTACCTAAACCCACAAAGATGTTAGCACAAATTAGGAACGTTGTTATTAATAGAATGGAAATGGAGTATAATTGCTTATTAACAATTTATTGCAAGTTATTTGCTTCAACAAAAAGCAGACATTACATTTGATATGTTATCTCATAACATGCATTACGACTGCTAATGGTTCTAATTTGGGAGATTGTTTGAGACTTTTTTTTTTTAGCCCCATAAATATGAGCAAATATAACTGAGCATTAAAGGTCCCATATTGTAAAAAGTGAGATTTTCAGGTCTTTTATAAAACAGGTTTAAGTGCTATATAATTACTGTTAAACTATCAAAACGCTCACTATACGGAGAAAAACACACAGCTCGTATTCAGAAATTGCGAGTTTGAAACAAGCCGTTAGGATTTCTGTCAATTTGTGATGTCACAGATATACAATACTTTTAGACCATTAGACGTTTTTTAACGTAAACATTCTAAACGTGTCCCGGTTTATTTCCTGTTGCAGTGGATGTAAACAACATCAGCTGACAGGAAGTAAACATGGACCCAGCTGTTGTTTGCAACGCAATTCCATTTAAATTCTGTTGAAATGCACTAAAACGGAGCGTTTCAGACAGAGGGTGAATACAGGTATATCCAGGAAGACAGTACGGCATTACAGCATGTAACCATGTTCTACTAGAAACACAGAATACAAGTATGAACCTGAAAATGAGCATGATATGGGACCTTTAAAGGATGCTATGGGAAAATTAAAGTTCAGATTTATAAATTTTCTATGAATATATGTATATTGGAGAGAGAATATGATTACTTCACATCATAGCAAAGTATAAAAGGTCAAGGACAAAAATACTATAACTAAATTATAGGGCTGCACCTAACAATTATTTCCATTGTTGATTAATCTGCTGATTATTTTCTCTATTAATCGATTAGTTGTTTGGTCTATAATCAGTGTTTCCCAAAGCCCAAGATGACGTCCTCAAAATGTCTTGTTTTGTCCACAACTCAAAGATATTCAGTTTACTGTCATAGAGGAGGAAATAAACCAGAAAATATTCAAATTTAAGAAGCTGAAATCAGAGTATTGTCCTTTTATTATTAAAAAATTACTCAAACCGATTAATCAATTATCAAAATAGTTGTTGATTGAAAGTTGCTGACTAAACGGAGTGAGAACGTCACTACTGATAAATAATAGCAGATCCAACTTTGGTCTTTGACCTCTTCAAGGACCGTCACTGCTAACATGAATGTATTTGGACATTAGGTTTAAGTTTTCAAATAAATTATTAAGAGTATATCGGATGACATGAAATAAAAATGTCCCCTTTGACAGCCTTATTAGCTGTGAAACGTTTTTGATATAACCATACTTGTACGTTTTCACCCATCTGCGGTCATTTAAATGTTTAGTTTGAGTTCTCATGTATCCGTGTACCTCTCACCTCTCATTGCAGTTGGACTGAATTGTTGTTTTTTTGCTGAACTGTGTCTTTCTTTGGAAGCATAACACCACATTTCCTCTGTCAAACTTTGCTATGTCATAGATTTTTTGCATTTTGTTGTGTTTACTATATTAAAGTATAATTTTGTAACGTATTCAAAGATTTATGACTCAAATATGAATGATGTTAAATGTTATGATTTTCTTGTTCAGATGATGACTTTGTTAAAAAAAGATATGACTGATTAAATTCACAAGATGATGCTTCAGAGTGGGTTTGTAGATTTTGCAGCAGTTATTTGTTACTCTGCTTGTTAATATCATTTGAGAGATTTTTTTTGGTTTTTGCAGATTTTTTTCCCCCTCAGGAGTTTCAGCGATGGACGTAATGAAGTAACATTCTTCTACTACACATAAAAGTGAAGTCCAGGCAGATTCCCAGAAGAAGAAGGTTTGGTGTCCTTCTCAATGATAATGAAATATCTGATCAGTCTCCCTCATTTTGGAAATGTCCTTCTTTCAGTATCTATGGAAACATCCATCCATCCATCCATCATCTCTAACCGCTTCCCAGCTGACATTGGGCGAAGGCGGGGTAAACTCTGGACAGGTCGCCAGACTATCACAGGACTGACACACAGAGACAGACAACCATTCACACTCACATTCACAACTATGGGACATTTAGAGTCAACAGTTAACCTGCATGTCTTTGGACTGTGGGAGGAAACTGGAGAACCTGAAGAACATGCAAACTCCACACAGAAGGGCCTCAAGCCGGGTTTGAACCTGCGACATCTATAGAAAAATCTAATTGTAAATATTGGCAGATACAAAATATTGTTGGAGCTGCAATCTTTTTGCATTTGCATTTGGACACTTAAAATTTATTTAAAAATGTATGATAAACCCTAAAAACTGCTCTGATTTCTCTCCAGTTTGCATGGCACCACTGAAGAAATTGGATGAATGAATTAACAACAATTGAGACTTTAAATATTAAGCTTCCCATAAAACTCAGACCTCTTTTACAAGTGAGACCTAGCCAAGACGGGGTCAAATAGCAGCATCCAACAAATAAAGACAACATTGAATCACGACAGCAACAATA